>NW_026251794.1:0-141837 GCF_025024155.1 Gamsiella multidivaricata
AAAGTATACTCTAGGTGACTTATCCGATTCTCCTTCAATCCATACAGTCTCCGGATTTGATAAGGTCGCCATGCAAAAAGCCTGTATGCGATCCCGTGTATATTGGCTTCAACCTCCTCGTCGTAGGGATGGACTCATTTCCCTCTGGGGGGAGGGACAGAAGATGGGCGCAAAAAGGACGTCGTCGCCCTGAGGAGAGGGGTCGGAAAAATAGGTGCAAAAGGGACGTTGCTGTTAGTTCACGCGTTCAGGGTCTTCTCTATCGTCCGACATGTTTGAAATAAAAAGATGCCAAAAAAAGTGCCATAGACGAAGCGTAGGGGAAAATAGGGTTTCTGATGATTAACGTGATGAGGATGATGGTCGCTCTAATTGTGGCCTTCATTCCTACACATGGCAATGGGTAGGCGCGTGGGCGCATGGGCATGGTTGCTTCTTTTTTTCGTGCGTGGAACCGACCATCATTGGACGACTGAATTGAAAATTGAGTATTATAAAACTATAAGGGTGCGAGGACTCTATGCTGCATTTTTTTTTCACATCATCACAAAGGTAATGTATTGCTTGCCAGATGTCTTCGTAGGAGTGTCTTTGTGCCTACACCCTTTGTTCTGTCCCCTTCCTCCCACACCCATTCGGTTTCTATTTTCATACCCCTGTTTCTACGTATCTTACAGTCAAACAATGATTGCGGTCAGCCTGGCCCTCTCAGGACAGAATGCCTCAGGAAAAGATTGCGGTCGTGGGCCAGGATTGTCTTGCAAGCACGCCGTATATCTAATCGATAGTCTTTAAACAATAATTGCGGTTAGCCTGGTCCCTCTCAGCTTGAACTGGGGGTAAGATTGCGGTCGTGGACCAGGATTGTTGCTCCCGCTCTAGATATACCCTTCTCGCGCCATTGAATACAAAATGTCTCGTTGAACATGATTTCCTAATTTTTTTCTTTTGAGTTTTTTTTTTGCTTTCCATCGGGTTCTTACCGCGGCGTTTCCATCCAAAGACGAGTCAAAACGGAAGGCCTCAAAAAATAAAGCACAATGTCTATGTTTAAAACACAGGTGGCATTGTTCAACATGTAGTTTTCATAAGTAGACTGCGAGCACAACCGGAAACGTCAGACCAACTGACGGGGAGGAGGGAGGTGACTGTTACATGTAACATGTACATCTGAACTAGTGACCTGTGCTTACTTTTGTGAATCAAGTCGCGGCCCTCGAGTCCTGAACTGGTATATCGCAGTGATCAACCTCGCCCGTGCCAGCCCGCATGGGGCAGGTGAGCAAAGACCATGTGAATTTTCCTTTAAGGGAAGGAAAGGGCAGCACAGCGAAAGACAGTTACTGCGAAATGATACCTGGGCAACGGGTTGGCCAGAAAAATAGAGTAATAAGAGCCCTGCTGTTTAAAAAGCCCTCTGTTGTCGATTTCTTGAAATCGATCCGCGAGCCTAGGAAAGATATTACTTAGGCCATAGGCTCGACTTTCAGGCTAAACGAGTTGCATGGACTTCCTGCGGGAAATGACTTGCATGCTCAAAAAAGACTAGCAACCCAGGTTTTCGAGCAGATTCTCCCTTTAAATCCATTCTCGGTACCACCTCTCCTTCAATTGTCTCCATATTCCATCTCATTTTTCTGCATCGAGGCACACTTAAACGAATATTTGCTTTGTTTGTTCGTTCTTTATTGTATTTTTTTTTGTCGGTAACCTAATGATCCATTATGTTCAATATGTGCAATCCTTCCATGTCCAGGCCCAGCCTGCGTTTGCTTTACTTGGCTACCGCCTTTGTCTTGGTTTTCTTGGGTGTTGTGGTTACTTCGGCCTCTGTCGTATCAGCCTTCCTCTTCTGTAAATGCAACGGAAAGAAAAGATAGGAAAAAAAAATAAGATACGTGAGTCGGTTTGGTTTCAGGCATTCGCGACCAGTATATGCTAGATCAATGCAAGTGCTTGTTACCTTGCTTGCGGCGGCAGTGGGTTTGGCAGCAGCTTCCTTCTTGCCCTTTGGCGCCTTGGCCTCCTTTGCATCCTTTGCATCCTTACTCTTTTTGGTCTCCTTGGTCTCCTTAGTCTCCTTGGTTCCCTTGGTGACCTTGGGCGCAGCCTCACTTGGAGTAGCCGTCTTCTTACCAGCCTTCTTCTCCTTGGGAGCAGCAGCGGGGGCAGCCGTCGTCTCCGTTTTTGCCTCGTCAGAATCATCAGCCAACTCATCGACCTCCTGTCGTTACGGAGAAAGTATTAGCATTAGCCAACTTCATAAAGAATAGAGATACTAAACCAACTCTATGCATTTGGCGAAAGGTTTCTTACCTTGCTCTCTATGGGCTTGGTCTTGGGAGCAGCGTTCTTCGCGGCCTTAGGCTTGGCATCGCCCTTGGATTCCTTGGAGGCAGAGGCTTCCTTCTTCTCCTTCTTTTCCTTGGGCGTTGATTTCTCCTTCGCATCCTGTTTCTTGGTCGTTGTTAATGTCTCTACCTTCTCCTCTTTTGGTGCCTTCTCTTTGGGTACCTTCTCAGCCGCTTCCACCTTCTCCTTAGTAGCCTTGATCTTCTTTTCAACTGCAGATCCCTTGTCCTCTGAAGTTGTAGTCTTGGCTGTTTTAACCTTGGGTGTCTTAGAAGTCTTCGCTTCTGCGACAGTGGCGGCTCTCTTCTTCTTCTCCTTTGGCTCCTTCTCCTCAGCAGCCTTAGCAGGCTTCTCTTTCTTGGCATTGGCTTTGACTTTGGTTTCTTTTGCGCCCGCGCTCTCCTTCTCAACCCTCTTTGTTTCCCTGGCTTTCTTCTTCGCCTCCTTGATGGCCTCCTCCCTCTTCTTCTCATTCTTTGCATTCTCTACATCGGCCTTCGTCTGGTACTCGGTCTTCTCAGATTCCTTGACAGCTTCCCACTTGTCGACCAGCTTCTTGTAAATGTCTGCACGCGAAGCATCTGGATGTGCCTCCTTGATCGTCTTTTGGTGTTCTTTGACGTACATATCGAATGCGGATCGAACCTTCAGCACCTTGGCGGGATCGGTGCTCGACTTTTTGGGATTTGTGTTCTTTTTGGCTTCGGCATTCTTTTGCGCCAGCAGCTTCTTGGCCTCGGCCTTCTTCTTCTTGAGAGCTGCGGCCTTCTCGGCTTTAACTGCCAGTTTGGCCTTCTTGAGCTCGAGCTTCTTAGCTTTCCTCTCCTTAGCCTCCAGTGCAATCTAGAGATAATGGAAAGACAGTTTATAATGAGTATTGTATTCATTGGATTGTGATGAAAGATGTCTGTGCCGGTTCCATTTAATACCTTTTGTACACGAGGTACAAGTCCAGAATCTTCAGGTTTCTTCAAGAACACCATCAAACGCTCAATCACCGCATCCTATAATGATGGAAAATGAGAACAAAGGCACGACAAATCATGATCAGAAAGCAACCTCAGACCAGTGAACAAATATACGAGTACTGTCAATCATGCCTTGTCCCCTCGCCAACGGTACCTTGTCGCCGCCAGTCTCAAGGTTGAAGATATCGATGAGCTCGCGAAGACCATTGACTGTCCACTTTCCAAGTTTCTCTTCTGCGGCCTCTTCTTCTTTCTATGTGCGCGAGTTTACAACGACAAGGATACAAGGCTATGTCAGAGCATGAAACAATAATTCAGGACCGCAAATAGCGTCGCATTTAGAATTCACACTAGAGCATGCACGTTTCTACATACTTCTGTCATGTCAGCAAATCCATTGAACTCGCGCAGATTAGCCTTAAGGGTCTTGGGAACGCCGTTCTTGCCGAACAAAAAGCGATGGAGTCCACGAGCCGTCTCATCGATCGCCTTCAATCTGTCCAAGTTGGCACTCACTAGGTAGGCCAAAAGGGAAAATGATATGTGGACGTCAGGAAGACATTCAATTGAAAAGCGAAACGTTCGAACGTCATGACACCAGCGTAAACATCGACAGGGTGTAGTGATTACCTGTTAGGATCTCACCGAGCTTGATACCTTTGCCCTGAATCCAACAAGGAAGTGTAAATAAATAAATAAGTATAGATATAAAATGTAAAATATAAAATATAAAAAAAAACCCCGCATCAAGACATGTTTTATCAGTGCAAAAGCGACCCAAAGGCGAGTAAAAGTGTTCTTGAAAAACTTACCTCGGGAATAACAATGGGTTTTTCGACTCTCTCGGTGGTAGGGACAGCGAAACGTTCGACTTTTTTGCGCTCGCGAGGTCCAGTGACGGGAACTGGATGTTTATTGAATTTTTTTTTTCAATAGAGTGCGACACATGCGTTAATCGGATTTGTTTGTGTAAGTGCGCACAGGTGTTTTGGCAAGGCTCTTCCTGAGAATATAGAAATAAAAGCCGAACGCGTATTTGTTTGATAGAAGCGGTATTGCATAGCAGCCGAAAGATGTGTGTGTACATGTGTTGCTGAGTTCCCTCCTTGCCCTTTAAGGAGAAGGAAAGGGATGGCGGTCATAAAGAAAGCAAAGAAGACAGGGGGGAAGAGAGAAAGAGTTGCTGTTGGTGTGTGCACTTACGAGGCACAACAGGGTCGCGAGGGATATAGACTTCAGAGTCAGACGAATCAGCCGAGTCGGACATGGTTGTGCTGTGCTGTGCTGTGTGTTGTATAGCAGTGGTGGTGGTAGTTGATGAGTAGTTGAGTTGGAGCGTGCAAAAGTCCAATGGGCTGATGGTGGCAATGGACAGAGGTGTTTGGGGGGGAGAGGGTGATGTGAAAAAAGTGGAGGAAAGGAGTGAAAAAATCGATTTTTGCGGTTTTCGCGTTTTTCAGCAAATTTTTATTTTTTTGGTCGAAAAGTAAAAAAAATTCGTAAAATTTTTTTGGAGACGCGTCGCGTTTGAATCGATCATGCAACCATCGGGTCGTTTGTCGTTTGTCGATTGTCGCCAAGGCCTGTATATGTTTGCATATGCAAAAGAGCTGCTAGCCCATTATACATCATGTATCATCATAACTCCCTGAGATCCTGGTCTATAACCATATCCCACTAAAGCGTGGAATCCTCGGGGGAATGTGGACCATGTCTTTTCAGGTAACGCGACTCAGACAAGATCTCCCTTATCTCTGGATTCATTTAAAGAAAATGGACCTCCGACCGACTATCACTCGTTGTTGCTCACAAAGTTCATTCCGTAGTGCGGCACACAGCGACTGCGACTATCAATAGCACCAAAAATAAATTCCTTCGCACACACCATTGGCTATTTTTGACATTTAGGGATGGTACCCTAAATATGTATTCTCATCACTGGCCTATTCAAAGTGAACCGACTAACGCTTCAGCAAAGCCAGGGGCTGCATGACACACAGCACACCTGCTGTTGATCAAGAGACACGACTGCAGGGTTGAAAGTACCAGGTAGAACACAACAAATCTTACGACAGACAACGGAAAGGACGAGAACACCATAATGAAAGCAGCGACCCGTCGATATTCAAGAACGAAATCGAGAGACATAACCACTTCATGTGAGTGAACACCACAGAGCTAGACTCTGAAGATGATATTGGCCGTAAAAAAATGGAATTATCTATTTAACAACCCGGGTTGTCGCTCTTATTTGGCAACCCCTGCACAAATCCCATGTAAAACAAGACTCGTATCATTTGCGAATTTCAAGTCGAAACAACGCGGCGAGAGGTTGAGAACCATTCCTTCCTCCACCTGGCACCCCATGCAACCTTTTGCGACCTTGGGAGAAGCCTTCTTCATGACGGAAAACAGGGTTCTATCGATGACGAAATGGGAAACCAGTTACATTGTGGAGTCCTTTAAGAGACAGATGACGATCTAGCTTAAAGAGCCGGGGCCATGTACCATAAGGACTACTGGCATAATCGACATTTAAAAACGTTGGCCTTACATGGAGTTAGTATAGGGGTTGCCAAATAGATTGTCCCTAAAAAAATAATCTAAGAAGTTGATAAAAGATGAAAGTGCCGGGACTCGAACCCGGTTCTCAGGCTTGGAAGGCCGGAATGATACCCATATACTACACTTTCAAAGTGAGTGTGTGTTTGTACTCGGACTTGAACCGAGGACCGTCTGTGTGTTAGACAGACGTGATAACCAACTACACCATACAAACTTGCTGTTCTTATAAAGGCTTTGAACATAAAATCTTTATTTCTCAATTTAAAAGCCTATATTCTATAAGTGCATTATTCTCTATATGCATGCTATATTATGCCCAGGCGAGGAAGAGGAGAGGTTGTGCTCATGGGGATTTATGTTAATAAAAAAAAAAAAAAAAAAAAAGCGAGGAAGAGGAGAGGTGCATGTCGGAGGAGAAGAAGGACAAAGGAAAGCAACCTGCGAACGGCACCTCGCGCGAGGACTTTGACCCAACAGAAATATTTTTCTCACAAACAAACACACACACAGTTGCTGCCTTGTCTCTCATCACGTGGCCAACGGGGCCCGCCCAACCTCAGGCGCCCAGTACTGCGGACAATGGGGTACAAGTTGTTCCCAGCCTCGCTGCAATTGCTACCAGCAGAGATGCTGCACTCTCTCGCCTCGCAGACAGGTGTGCATTGAAAATCAAGGGCGCCCATGCTGCATACAATACCGAAAGCGCCGCCATCACCAGCGATTTACAACAAAAGGTCAACAGCGTGCACCGTGCTTCGCGCGCCAATCACAGGCGATACGAGATAGCCAGCCGTACCTCTGTCCGCAGCCTTTCACCACTCTTGGATCTTAACAGCGCGCAGTATCACACCGTCCTGGCTCGCCTACGAGGACGCGCACAGGCTGCCTTAGACTCTGCTGCTCGGCGCAGAAAAGCACTTTTGCAAGACATCAACTCACAACGCGCACGTGCATCGCAAGCGATACATGCCCAGTACGGTGCCCAGCAGGCACGGGAGCGCCGACGCCTGCGTAACAGCGAACGTCGACTACAGCGTCAACAACAACGAGAGTTGCGTCTACTGCCTCAACGCCAAACGTATCCATTGCTGCCTGTACACCAGCTGTCTGAGGAGGTGGGCACATTATATCCAGACAGAACCACAATTGGACCAGTCAGCTTATCACACGCTGAGGCAGTTGCTGTGTCACAGCTGCGAGAATCTCCTGTCGACAACACAGCACCGCGAGTCATCTCCTCCGATGGCTCTTTGATTAACACTGGTCAAGAAGACGTAGCCATGGCCTTTGGGGTCGTTGATCGATCGCAGCCCGTGGTCAGGTGTGTGCAGGGCCGCACAGACGGGTACGCTTCTTCAGCAAAAGCAGAACTCATGGGTCTCCTAGCTGCCATCCTATCTGCACCACCAGACCAAAACATTATTGTGGAGCTCGACAACCAAGCGGTCGTGCAACAATACCAGCAGCTTGTGCGTTCCCGTGCGGACACGTTACCTCGTAAGCGGTTCCGTAGTACGTACTCTGGACACTGGGCAGCACTACACAAAATTGTCCAGGATCGGTCTGGGTCGGTGGAGGTGAGGTGGGTCCGTGGGCACAGCACCAACACTGGCAACAATATTGCAGACACTGTGGCGACAGCCGCCGTCCGAGTCGAGTCAATGCCCTGGTCGGTTGATTTAAGCGAGCAGCAAGACATCCGCTTTTTTGCACATTGCCACGATCATCTTGTGGAACATGATCTGCGGCAGCTACTCAAGCAGCAGACGACAATCAGGCGTCATCAGGCCTGGACAACCCAACGTCGTGTCAAGAGAGCGATACCAGATCTTGCCGACGTGGAGTGGCGGTCCACCCTTGCCCATGTCCACGACAAGCGCTCTGTGCACACGTTCTTCAGCAGTGCTGCTGATACGTCCCAGAGGACACATCATATTAAGAAGCTGCATGGTATGCTGCCTACCCTGAATACCATGAAGGCTCGCCACCCGAGTCTATATCCTGACCGTGTCTGCTGCGTCTGCGATGTTCAGGACGAGGACAACCATCACCTGTGGACGTGCAGTGCTACTAGAGATGTCCACAAGGCGATCTGGCGCGAAGGGCTACAGCAGATTGATAAGTGGGGACGAGCTGCAACGACCGCATACAACAAGAACAGCAAGAAGCAGCAAGAGCGTGATAGGATCCGCGCTGGAGCCGCCGCTGCTGCACCGAAACCCATTCGATGGGTTTGTCCTAACAACGAGACCCACATCCGAGGTCTATCCTGTATCGCCGGGACCCGATCAATGCTCAAAGGCGACGAGTATTATGACCGCTCTCCGGATCTGACCTGGAGCATCAGCGATTTATGCCGTGGCATCACACCAGTCAGCCTTATCAAGGAGTGGGGCAGTCTATTTACCTCGCCATCGTCGATTGCGCGCCAGGTCATTCACAAGTTCGTCGGCTTTATTGAGGAGAAAGCTACGGAGCTGATCTGGAAACCACGCTGCAAGGCCACCATTGCTCGAGAGCGAGAATGGGGGATCACAGCCAAGATGAAACGAACTCCATACAAGGGACCGAGAGGGGACTGGAGTGATGGGTATGGATACATTAGCGACGATGACCAATGTCCGTGTGGTGCATTACTCGCTGACCATGTAAACGGGAGCTGCCCTGGCCCCGTGCTTGACCCAGACGCAGCGGATCGGACGCTGCTGGATTGCCTGCAAGGGAGGAGGCGGTTGACAACCATGGAGGGGATGGGGAAGATACCCTTCTTATAACAAGGTGTTTTCAGCTTTTAACACACTGATGAGGTGTGGCAATTGTTGCGCAGGCCCTAGGGGCAGGCCCGGGGAATGTGACCTGTCAACTGGCGACTGTGGATCGGTTCCGCTTTGGTGGTGAGGACAGCGATAGTAGATCTTTGCTAGTTAGTCTGATAGATTCGCAGAGTCAATTGACTCGAGAGACAAGTTGTTATAAAAAAAAAAAAAAAAGCTATATTATGCCCTACCCCTTATTGCAAGGTTCTCAATTGTTCACTAGCCCTAACGATTGTCAGCGTCGTGCGCACAGGATCAAGAAGCTGCACGGAATGTTGCCGACGCTTGCGTACATGAAGCAGTGGCGGCCGGATTTGTATAGCACAGATACCTGCAGACTTTGTGAGGTGGACAAAGAGGACACGCAGCATCTATGGCGCTGCGAAATGACGATGCAGCAGCAGCTGGACGGTTGGCAGGAAGCAATCGAGAAGGTCAACACGGATGGACGTAGAGCATGGAACAAAGAGCGCAAGCTGTGGGAGACGAAGCAAAAGCAAGCCAAGGAGCGAGGACAAGCCGCGAGAGGACAGGGACCAAGCTTCACACAGGTGACAGACAAGGCCATTTGGACAGCACTCAAGGACAAAATCAAGGGAGCTTCGGTGATCCGGCAAGCAAGCAACACACTCGGCCGTGTGGAGGACGAGACAAGGGACAACGATCAAGGGGCCTGGACGGTTCAAGATTTGTACCACGGACTGACACCAGCGGCTCTCACCAAGGACTGGGAGAGCCTATTCAAGACGACCACCTCGATCGCGAGGTACATGGTCGGCCGATCGTCAAGGCCATCGAGGAATTCGGACGGACAGAAATCTGGAACAAAAGATGCAAAGTCACCGTCGACTGGGAAAGAGAAAATGGGATCACTACCATGAGCAAACGCGCCCGGGGACGCAACTGTGTTGGAGAGCACAGACGTAGTGGTAGTGGTTTTGTTGGATCCTCCAGGAGACAATGACGTGCATTGGATGTGAAAGAGATCGAGGAACGAGCGGACAAGCGAGTGCTGCAAAGCTGCATGCAGCAGGTGGAGCTAAACGTGATGGAACGCACCGGCAACTGTAAATTTTTGATGATTGAGGAACGCGGCTAAAGGATGACCTTCGCGCACAACAGGCCAAGTAGGGAGCAGGGCTCAGTCACCGACCCCAGCGGGGTCGAGTTACCACTCATGCTGACTGGGATTGTGAAGGGGATTGGAGCTGCGAGTGACCAGCAGCGGTGCGGCAAAAGCCGTTTATTAGAACATTGAGCGCCCTTTACTATGCCTCTAGCAATAGGATTCCCTAGTCTAGAGTCCCTCACTAATAAATCCCACATATCCTCGTGGGTTCTAGTTATCAAAAAAAAAAAAAAAAAAAAAATTATTGCAAGGTTCTCAATTGCATGCTCTCCTTGGATCGTACCTTACCTCGTTTACACTCCATCGTCCGCCTCTTTAGTGCTACTTCGCTTGCGCTGCATCTAACTTTCCTGGACTCGTTTGCCCTCATTCCGTCTCCCTTTTCTTTGTCGATATCTCTTGATATCTTTTTTTTCTTTATTTTTTTATTCACAAGAATCCATCTGTGCGCATAGACGCGTGGTCCGCGAAAGCCCCTTTGGAGCCGCATATGCCTTTCACACACAGCAGAGCTGTATCCCCTACCAACTATGTTTACTTGAGGTGTCTTGGTTTCATAACACAGATCGCATGGCATCTTGGTATCTTTTGTTCTATCTTCCACTGCGTCGAACCTTCGCGACAATGAGCTTGCAATAAATCCAGGCGCTCTCCTGATTGAGTAGTTGCTTCGCCTAGTTGGGTGTGCAGTTGCATTTGTACTAAGACCTCCTTGTATTTAGCATTAATTCCATTCAGTAACGATTAACCTGTACTTTTCCCTGCTGCCCTACTCGTCTTATTTCCTTACCTTATCTTCCTGCTTTCGCTACTCTGCTCCATCCCGTTTCGCCCGTGAAAGAAGCATACATCTTCTCGACCTCACGCGGCTAAGGCAGATCACCTGGATGTCGCTCTGAGTATTTTTTTTAGAGCTTCTGGGGATCGTCTGGGGGCCTTGAAAGGCTCCCGATGAACTACAGTACGAAACTCCCGATTTTTTTTTTTCAAGGCGTATTATGAAATAGAATAAGCCTTGAACAGCACTGGCATTACACCACTGTATTGCTGTGCTTGCGCGGTTTCACATGAGATTGTTGGAGTCAAGAGGAGCGCTGTTTTGCACGTTTTATTACCTGTCGCTAACAGCGTATTCTATGGCGCCCATACCGCCGCCGATGATAATGACGAGCGGTGCAGGAATATCTAAATACCCAGCTGCCACGAATGCCACGCTTGCAATCACAGCATGGTATCCACTGCTCCCGCCCATCGAATTTGTCTGTATCCATAGCAACCAGGTTGCCGAAAAGACCAAGCCCAGCGCACAAGCATTCACACCCCGGAACACCATCTTCACGGACTTGTGCTCACGAACAAACTGCCAGAATGGGATGATCGCGTTTTTGAGGATAAGACCTGGGAAGAAGATGGCCAGGTAACAAAGAATCGCACCTGCAACACCGTTCTTGCCTGCGTTAACCATTGCGACCGCACCAAGAAAGCACGCAAAGTTGAAGTTGGGCCCAGGAAGGGACTGGATCAGGGCCAGACCGACCAGGAACTGTTGATCCGTCATCCAGCCAGAGTCAACGGTGTAGGTCTTGAGAAGGGGGATAATCACAGGTCCGCCGCCAAAGATAATGGATCCAACAAAGTAAAAAGTTGAGACGATGTAAGCGTATTCTGCTCTCGGGGGGACAGAGATGAGAGCTCGGACGAGAACTGCCGCGATCAAAAGAGCGAGGAACACCAAGAAGAAGACGAACCCCAATTTCTTGGAGTATGAGAATGCCTTTCGCGTTGTGCTGTCCATCTACAAAGAAAACAAGAGAAGTTGAGTCCGATAGAACGAGCACACAAAAGTTGAAGCATGAGTTGTATTAACTCACGGCTGGATAGACCGTGCGCTTTACCTTGATATCATCCATGGGCTCCTCAGGGATAACAATCTCAGCCTTACTGCCTCGGTTTCGAATCGACCCCTCAGTACTCAAACGCTTCTCAGCGCTTGCCCCGCCCTGTTCTCCTTCCGTAGCAGCTGATTCTTCCTGAGACGATTCTGATTCCTTTGCTGCATTTCCCTTCTCCAAATCATTTCCTTGCAGCTCTTCCTTGCTCTCTTGGTGTTCTTTCCTCTTTTCCTTACAATTGTTTAAGAACGGTGTCCAGAAGCCATCATAGATGTAACTGACAATACCTCCAGCGATCATCATGACGGGAAGGAGCCATGGTGCCGTGTACAGGGCCGAAACACTTCCGGCCACAAGCGCCAAAATCCTGGTCAATTTGTCGGTTGCCAAGGCAGTCGACATTCTGTAGGCAGCCAAGGCAACAAGGCCAATGGCTGCAGTGGCCAAACCTTGCTCGAGACGTGTCGCCCAGAGAGGAATTTCGTCCTTGATACTGCCGATCAGAATACCAGACACTGTCATCACAATTGCGCCGGGAATGCTAAAGCAACAGAAGCAAATGAAGGGTCGATTGCTTGAATTGGCCCTTAAAAGAACGCGGTGATACATCTACAATCTTTAAAGTTACCTCCAAAGAAGAAAGGAGACAACTGAACACAAGAAACCAGATCGGACGAGCGACAGACTGAATGCAAGTTCTGTACTGGCCGGGCCAGGAAGCGCCTGACAGATAGCAAAGAGCTCTGTGAACTGCTCACTGGAGAGCCATTGGCGTTTGGCAACAATCTCATCATAGAGAATGGCGATATGAGCCGATGGTCCTCCGAAGGTGGTGTATCCGAATTTGAAATAGGTGTTGAAGGTTTCGACTAGTCGGTCCTTGAGCGGAGGAAGGTTGTAGGGATTGGCAGACGAGGAGGAGGGAGTTATTGCGAATGGTGAGGTTATAGTCATGGTGGGATGTGGATCCGTCTTTAACGAATCGCGTTTAGATTAGATTAGAGTAAGAATAAGGGTAAGAGGTGGCACTGAAGTAGGGTCCAGAAGAGTACATTAAAGTGATAGATAATAGGAGAAGAGGATCGAGAGGAGGAGATAGAGACGAAGGCAGAGGGGAGGCCAGTGGTAAAGAGACCAGGGAACAGAGAAAGGACTGGATGCAGAGAGAGGGTATGAAAAGAGGCAAGGAGGGTGGTGTGGGTGAGGAAGGAGGAAAGAAGGAAAGAGGAAAAGAAAGACGGGTGTTTGTGTGCACGAACGAAGGCCTAACAGGGACAAGGTTCATTCGGTCAAGGCCGAATAGAATCTTCGGGGCAGGGTCCTCTCCTTCCTTCCCGTCTTTCCGAGAAGTTTCCTGGTATTCATGTGCTACTGCAGCATTGACCGATGACGCATGCCGTTACCCACTCCTGGGCTCGGGGTCCGATATTTGCTCCGGGGGTTGCAGTTGAGACCAGAAGAGAGGTGCCTTGCCCTGAAGAGCGAGCTCCGAAGGTTGTCCGGGAACGAACCTTGTGGAGATGAAAAAGACGCCACCATCTGTTTATCGCACGCGAGGTTGCCACCAATTCAGGAACACCCTTCCTTCACCCCACCCAACCAGAACTAGGCTGTGGCCATCATCATGCAGGCACCAAACACTCATCCCTCCGACTCTTCTTCAGCCTTCGATGCAGAACGATCCAGACTCATCACCGACATCAAACTCGTAAGGCGACTCAACCCTTCCACATCCTCAGCCCAACACATGATCGTTCTTTGGATCACTAACAGGTACGCTCTATTCCTTTCTCATAGGAGATGAGCCAGGTCATCACCAATGTCACTATCCTCAACAGGAACCTCGAGACCATCATCACCATCGGACAGGAGTTCGAGCAGCTCGCTCAGCTCTGGAAGCACTTTCACGCGTCTACCTTCCAGCTGGCAGAGGACGATATCTACCAGAGTCAACAAGACGCGCAGTAAATACCTCAGAGCGCGCGTCATGTTATAGCACACATACACAAATTCAAGCGACATGGCAGACGAACCCACGGGAATGGAGCGCATATCAGGATCACCTGGGGGATAACAGGGTTATCAAAAGCAGGGATCACGCTTTGCATTGCCAAGGACATTTGTCTTGAGGCGAAGAAATCCGCCTGAGGCGTGCATGCAATCGGAATGTCCCTTTACTTGCAGCTTCATCAGTCCATCACCAGCACAGCACAGTCCGCACGACCAATGTCATTTAACAATTGAATAAACTATCGTTGGTAGGAGGATCATCACTGTTTCTATTGCGCCAGAAGATGGGCTATGGAGTCAAAGAAAAGGAGATACGCGTCAGTTCTGATGCCACTAGTTCCACCAATTCTGAGCACAAAAGACAACTTACATCGGACGGGTGCTGCTACTGACGCCAGGTCTGCAACAACCACCTCGTGCAACCTCCTCTGGAACTCGTATCTAATCTTCAGCTGCTTCTTCTCGCCCAGGCATGGATCATAAAAGCCTAAAATATGTGTCTTCAATTGCGAACAAACAGTTTGAAAATACGTGTCAGTCGACTTCCTTACAATCCCGCAGACCTATAAAGAGACAGCTGGTTTCATCAAAAGCGTACCTTGGAGTGGCCTCCTGGCATAGTCAGCTGCGAATTGTTCACAAGCGCCTGCACAGCAATCGTCACATCGGTTACCAAACCAAGTTCGGGCGCGGCGTTCAGATTTCCATAAACCGCCTCCACAATGACCAGACCATCTTTCTCCTGCTCCTGTCTCGTCTTACGCATGGTCGACTCCCTCAGCAGCTCAATAGCCTCCTCTGCCTCCTTCTTCTGCGCCGCAATAAACTCCGCATGAGCCTTTCGCAGCTCCTGGATCTTTTGCGCCCGCTCTCGACTCCTCTTGGGCTTGACATAGGCCACATCCAACGCGGTGACAGCACAGATAGGGGCCACAACTGCCCAGAAGGCCAGCTTCGGGTTGAACTGTGCAGACAGCACAATAGGAACCGTCACGCTCTGTCCCAGTCTCTTGACCCTATCACAAAAGATAAAATAACTCATATCAGATTGGACCCTTTGTTTGAGGAAAACGCACGGTAGCTTTTAAGCGACTTACTTGAAATTGAAGGCGACACCTCCCGAGAGTCCCACTTCGACTGCAAGTCCGATTTTGGTATGCTCCGTCACCTTACGATCGCCTCCAATACTGGCATTAATACCAGCTGTCGTTGACAAATTTCCACCGACCCGAACCTTGGTCGAACTATCCAGTGTCCAGGTATGATCCACAGACAGGTGGGATTGCATAATACCGGTCTGCACTTCCACCTGATAGGCTCTGTTCTCATCCTGCGAGCTCATACCTAGGGCGAGGGACGAAAAGTCGCGCCGTCTTTCAAAGACGGGCCCCCATGATCCGATCGCCCATTCTCCAGTACGGTAGGTCATGTATCCGGTTGCGCCCTTCGTAATCCTTCTGCCGAATGTCAGAACAAGAGGCGCAGGTCCCTGAAAGTTACGGACTTGAGCGGTTCCGGTAATGAATGACAGGGGATCAATAGAGTAGGTGCCCTTGAAGACACCGATCCTGGGATTGAGTAGCGACGATCCAAGCTATGAAGTGAATCGAATAAACAAGTTGAAAAGTCAACAATATGCATCCTGTACTGTACACTGCTTCACGGAAAATACACCTCAAGCGATTGGAGCCGTACCTCAACATTTAACTTTTCTGAAAAAGTGTGCCTGATTGTTCCAACAACGTTTCCGCCGCCCATACCAGACCTGGCTGTCATCTGTCCTCCCACAATGAGCTGAGTCCTGGGACCGAATTGCGTCTAGACAAGGTATCGCAAACATGTACATCCTTGAGGCTAGCATACATAGTTGCATTATCCAGTAGCATGGAACAGACCGAAGAAGCAATTCTGCGTACCTCGAACGAGTTCTTCATATAAAGCTGCATGATCTCTGTCCTCTTCAATGCGCTCAAGAACCCACCGCTGCTCCTCTTGGCATAGCTGGTGCCTCCAAAGGGTGACAGAGCCTCCTGATTGTTGAACACTCTGGTCGCATTGATGTTGATCGTGAAGTCGTTCTTCGATCGGATCAAACTCTCGAGCTCCATTTCTTTTTTCTCCCGCGCCAAGCGTGCATACTCCTCGCGCAGCTATTGGTCGTAAGGTCCATGCCAAAGCGTTAGGATTGAGTCAAAAATACGTCTCTTCGTTATTCAAGGGACCGCAGACTCACCTCTTGAGGAGTCTTGATCCTGTGGCCAACCTCCCATTTGGTATTTAGTCCTTCCTCACCATACTCGTCGTACGCAGTTCGCAGCTGAGGGTTGCTCAAGACTAGGGGTATCGTAAACGTAGGGTTGCACTTAAATCAGTCGTTGTCCCTTCCCATAAAGTGGTAGTTGAAAGGGGAGCTGTATATTACCTTCAAAGGCCTTGTTAATGACATGAAACTTTGTCTCTGCTGCTTGTTTCAATGCGGGATCACTATGCTTGTCCGGATGGAAGATCCTGCTCAAGCGCTTATACGAGTCCTTAATGTCGTCTTCCGAAGCCTGAATATGTCATATCGATACAGAAAAATGTCGTTCGTGAGAGACATGCCCATTGATGCTCAACGACTCTATCCACTTTGCTGTGTGCATGCACGTCTTACGGTTTTCGATAGGTTCAGGACGGCATAGTAATCCAGCTGTGGGGGTTTCATGTTCTCAAGGTCAACAAGATCATCCGTGTCATAATTGCCGCCTGTAGGATCCGAGGGCATCGCCCTGTCTTCATAAGGGTCGTCCATGGCTGTGGTCCAGTTTTCACAGCTTGCTGAATCCTGGTCCTGATGATGAACGAAAGAAAAATGCTATAATGTGGAGAACCGGACCCACGGATCGGACGGAACCTTCACTTTTCACAGGAACAATTTCCCTTTTTTGGACGGACGTAGCGCGTTTTTTTTTTCTGCTCCCATCACTTTTACCAACATGCAGACCTTGGAATCAACATCGTCTTCGACTCGACTTGCACGCAGGACACAGCGACCCAGCCCCACTTATGGCACCAATGACAAGAGGCAGGACTCGACTCAACACCAGCAGACCAGGAGTGCGACATACAACGGATCCTTGGCGCAAGAAAGCGCGGCCGAGAGTCTCGCTGAGCGAGTATACTCGTGGAGTATCAACGAGCTCGATTATCGACCCCACGGCAATGGCACAAAACCACGGAGCCAGGCGAGAACTCTACTTCACGTTGCGCACCCAAAAGATGAGGAAAAGTTCTGTCCGCAGGCTCTTGAAAGGTAAGGTTTCTAGTGTTTAAAATCCGCGTTGTTGCATCTCGCTTTCTCAGCGGGGCAGCGCATACCGTACTGACATGCGCGTCTATTTTTGAATGGATACTAGTCTCTGCAATGGACCCTGCGCACCGATGTTCAAGTACCTTATAGAGAATGTCAGATCTCGTTCGTAGGTGTCAATTGCAGCTGGAGGTGCTCAGACTCATGAACGATTTGATTCTGCTCATCTTCCTAATATGTGATCTTTGCTTTTTGCGAATAATGAAAGGGCGATCAACACATCCGATCGAGGCAAGTCAGATCGGACTCAAAGGATGGCGCGCCAGGGGACTCCAAGGCACGTAGAGCGACAGGTGAAATTGCTTCAATGCCGCGATCTCACTCTTGCTATCGTTCAAAAACGTAAGTCATAAGTTCTTGCCTGACAGACTGTGCCGGTCGGAGAGAATTGAACTTTACAGAAACACCACTAAATCATAATTGTCGATAAATCATCTGTAGAGAGAGAAATTGCAGAGACTAAGGAGCGCATCAAACAACGGAGGCAACTACAATCGATCAAAAAGATTCACCACCAACAGAGCGAGCATAGCATTCACGTTCTTCAAGAATATCAGGGACGCTTCCAGCAGCTGTCTCATGTAACGGCGGGAAGTCGGCCATTTTCACACAAGGAGGATGATACGAAGCACTATATGCTAAAGGTATGTTACTTCATTTTTTGAAAAGCAGTATTTAATGACTAACTAATACATGAGCACTTTAGCTGATCCAGCTATGTATTTCTGCAACCCAGACTACTCTAGAAAAGGCCATCGGGGAGGTTTTAAGGATCATAAAGATGGTCGCTATTGAGTATGGAGGCAAACCAGCGAATATTCAAACGATGGAACAGATCATCTCTGAAGGCAACACTCTAACGAATCTCGGGATTTACTCACGTGTGTGTAATGTATTAGCGGCACGACATTGAGTCCAGGCCAAGTAGCAGGGAGTGCAAGGGTCCAGGATTTTTATAATATTCTTCAGAAAACGAACGACGGCGCGAAGTACTTTCTGGGGATCATGAACGACCTGAAGCAGAACAGCCTGCTACTGCTCCAATCCGCACGACAAGAACAGTCCGGACAAGCTCAACAGCGAGAAATGACTTCTGAGTCTGCAGATTTGCTGCAGGTAAGACCAACAATCCGTCAACATTTCCACAACCCCTTCGCCAACCACCAAAAAGCCAACGAAACTAAACCTGTATTTACTTTGGCTTTTCGATTCTCTAAATATGTAGCTGTTCCGCAACCACCACACCGAAAGAATTGTCGAGATAGAATCCGTGCTCAACACAATTGCCGACTATGAACAGGAACGTGGGGAGCTCTACTCGAGGATGCGGTTTCAGGCCCAGAGATGGGAGCAAGAAAAACGACAGGCACCATTCCTGCAGGAGCTCGAGGAGAGCAAGGCCCAACTTCGAGGACTGGGAACCGCGCTCGAGTTCATTCAGGCGGAACAGGAAAATCTGGTCGAGCGTGTCATTTCTGTGGACGAGCAGCATTCAGTTCTGGAAGGCATGACCAAGGCAGCCAGAGCTGCGGACCAAAAGATGGTAATATGGGAGATGCAGAGCAGGGCTATGAAGGACGAATATATATTTATATATATATTATTAGGCCTACTTCCTAACCCATGTATCTTTTCGGTCTTTAAACAGATACATACCCAGCGCCTTGTACAAAAACTTATTGAAATGGTGAAGATCAACCAGAGAAACGTCCCTCAGACGGCCCATGATATTGCCGGCGAGATCTTTCGACCCATCCATCATGGACTGGAGCAGCTTGCCAGCTTTGCAGAGGATCAGACCTGTACCATGGAGAATGATGCCAAAATCTTTCATGATCTGACTGCACAAAGCCAACAAACCTATGCGGAGACTCATACTCGCGTTTTGCAGGCCCCATCAACAACCTTATTCAATTGGCAGCAGGAGCTGGGGACTAGCAAGCAGAGGCAAGGCGTTGGATCCGAGGTCTGGCGCGAGATCACTGCAGCGAGCGCGTTATCAGCAGATCAGTATATACTACAGCTCATAGGAGTGCAGCGACAAGCGGCAGTTCAGCACCTGTCGATCGCTAAGGCCAAAGAGGTGAACGATCGCTTGGAGCAGACTAAGAGCGATACCATATGTACTATGAAGGCCTTTGTGAAAACCCTCCCGGAAGAAAGCCAGGTCTATGAAGAGGATAAGGACGTGGGCGTGGAGGCCCTGTCGTCCAAGTTTGAGTGCGATGCCAGGGCTATTGCTCGGTCGGTCGTGAACTTTGAAAAAAGTCATCATTCTGCATTCCAGAGCGATCTCAACGACATTACTGCAGGTGCAGAGGCTGGTGAAGTCGTCATACAAAGAGTCCTCAGTTTGAAAGAGGACCACAGCAGAATCAGGGAGCGTCTGACAATCACGAAAAAGGCCTCAATACTACCACTCAGCAAGAGGATGCGATATGTGCAATAAAATGAGCATAGATCTCCTATGGTTTTTTTTTTCGCGCAATGACATTTTTTTTATTCATTGGCAATAACCATATCGAGTCGTTCAAGAATCGGCTCCAGATAATACCGCCGCGAGAGGAGCGAACTCTTTGACTTGCTATTGACAAATGGAAAAAAATATATAGCCGTATATTAGATGGCTACAATGTCAATGCCACAAACACAGAAATAAACGCCAAAATGCCATGAATTGACGTACCAATGTCTCAGCACCTGGCGTAGTTTCTTGACAAGCGGGACAGCTCTGGCGTGCAGAGAATCATCTTCCATGAGCCAGTATGATAGACTCTTTAGACATGCGAGGTACTCCATGTGATTGCACAGTATTTCCGGCGTGCCCTTCTTGCTCGTCTATTTCGTCGCATGCGCATGTAATAAACGTAAGGTTGCATTAATTCACACGATCTTGAAGTCCGAATGCGACATGACAGAGGAGGGGAAGAAGGGGCTCCAATGGGCGCAGCAAGTACCTGCAGGTCAAGTACATAATCCAAAATGGCTGTGAACGTTGGCTGGAGCATTTCCTGAACCTTCAGCACCCCAGACGCGTCGAATACTCCTTTGTCCACCTCCTCAAAGTCTTCAGAAATGCTGACCAGATATGAGACCGTCTGCTCCAACACTTCCAAAGCCAACGGAAATAAAAATTCCATCCGTATGTTGCGCTCCTTCTTCTCCTTCGGGTTGGTTGTCTTAGGTTTTGGCGGCGGCGGTGGAGCTGTAATCTGGTTTCCGAGCTCATCCATCAACATGCGCAGCTCCACGCAAGTCAGTTGCAGCACCAGAGCTGTGTACTTCTTGTCCATCTCCTTATCCGACAGTCCAAGCATCTCCATAGAAGACACCAGTGAGGCGGGTGTCGTCCTCTTCTTGGGAAAGACCTTGGTAACAGGCCAACTACTACGGAACATCCAGGTCATCCCCATTCTCTGCGCAAGAAGCCCATTCGCTATCAGAGCTTCGTCCCGCGTTTCTTGTTCTACAATATTGCAAAAAAAAAAAAAAAAAAAAAAAAAAAACTCGGTCAGTTCAAAAGCATTCTCTCAAAAGCATACCGCTCGTACGAGAAACATGCTATGTGAATCCAGTCACCTTGCTTTGTGCTGGTGCTCAAGATCTGAAGAAGTCCTGACTTCAAGGCCCTAGACCAGTGATATGTCTCATTGGGGCAGTCGCGAGCATTCTGTATCATGTACTCCTCTGGCAGGCAATGCATAGTGTTATTGATCATCTTCAGCAACTCTGGTTTGTGCTTTTCATTCACATTGCTGAACGGCTCCGCCATCTTGCCCATGATCTTTGGTACCCAATCCTTGGTGAATTTCTGTACGCTGAAGGGGTCTTGCTCATAGCCATCGTAAATGGAGATAGGTGCCACGCGGAAGATGTGCTCGGCATATTCATGCGCCTTATCCGTATCTAAATTGAATATGAGAAACAAAAACAAAAACAATGCGCAAGACTATCAGTCCTTTGCCCCTACGGCGGGACAAGAGTAGCAAAGACTATGTAATCTTCTTACTCTTCCGATCAAATCCAGCATATATGTAGTCGAACATAGCCATCACCAGGTCGACGTTGGTCACAGCCCACCTTGTTTCAGGATAAACTGCCATCTTGGCCATGATCTCAATAATTTTCTTGGTATTTTCGGTCTCGTCACTAGTTCAGGTTCCATATGGCAATTGTTCGTTAGCATCCAATCGCACAAGCCTGATAATCTCGGTCGTTACAGCTGGGGATCACATACCGCCACTTACGTTGGCGAAACAACCTTTATCATTGCTGGAAGTCGGTCCACGAGCTCTTTTCTGATAATCAGATCTCTGTGTCTCGAAAGGTAGTACAGGATGTCGCAAGCGATTCCCCTGATCCCTTCTGGTCCCACCTCTGTGTCTGGATGCACAACGTCCTCCTCTATAAACTCATAAAGAAACAAAAGAAACACAGCGTCGTCAGATCCTGATGCTGGATATGCTCGATTGTCGCAAGACATAATTCTTCGTCTCTGAGTATTCCTTTACTTGCTGTCAGCATCTTGTCCAAAAACTTGAAGTCCATCCTATCGCAGAACCTTTTTAAAGTGGGAAGGTCGTCCTCAGAGTTCTTCAACCGTAGCCCAATCATCATGAGACCGATCAGCTTCTGTTCATTCGAGTTGCCTGGTTCGAGTAGCTTTAGGTTGGACTCCAGATCTGACACGCCCATCATAGGCATGCCCGTATTCGCCGACGTGGACATTCTACTTGTTGCGATCAGTTACGAGGTTGGAGTTGAGACTTGCTTGGTTTGGTGGCAAATGAACACAGAAATAAAATGTGACTTTCAAAAGTCGTTCTTTCATTCCTAAGTTGGGTTTACACAAGCTATGATACATACAAGTTGAAGAAATATGTGGGTACGCTGCCGCTACTATCTAGGCATCAGAGTTTTGAATCCAGCCGGCTTCCACGAAAAAATCGTAGATCTTTCCCGTCTTGTTCACATCGATCTTAATCAGCTCGCGCGCCTGTCGTCGCTTCAATCCACCGAGCCGTGTGTGCTCCTTCAGAAGCTGCTCCTTGATGATCATATACGACTTGGGGAAGATTCGCAAGGTCGAGCACAGCGCTTGCTCGGGCACAGTCAACAAATGGATGCCCTCTGCGTTCTGGATGTTCAATGGGTTGGCAGGCTTGCGAACCACAGGTGCCGTCTTGGTTGCTGCAGTAGATCCACGTGGTGAGGAAGTCTTGAGAACAGTAGAAAATAGTCCATGATTAACTAAATGAAATAGTAACCGTGAAGGAATTGACAGAAAAAAAGTAACACAAGAACATTTAAGTACTTACATCTTCGATATTGCCTCGTGAAGGGGGTGGACGTGCTCTTCGGTCGTTGAGGGTTGAGCCGGACATGAGGTGGCGGAGACTTGACTATAAGGACCAAGAGCAATAAGAGGTAATTCTTTAGCAATATGTACCCTTTTAATTTCTCGCAAAAGTGCTTTCCAAACGCAATGCCCCTTACCCTATTCGCCTTCTCTCTGATGTACTCCTGTCCGGCAGCAGGTGTTGTCAGTCCATTGGCCCTGAACTCCTGCAGCTCTGCGATACGTTCTCGTAGATGCATTTCCTTCAAGAGACCGTCCACAAGCTTGTCATAATCCTCCGGTGTCTGAAGCTGTGCAAACACTCGTACACTATTAAGCAGTTCCCGTTCCTTCGGTGTTCGTTTTTTCTCTGCGGCTTGATTCTATTGCAACAAAAGAAAAGGATGCATAAGAAGAGTATTCACTGGAGAGATATCGCCTAGACAATATCAACAAGCTGCGTGCCAAATCACTACCTTTTTATATTCCAGGAAGCCTCTCTCAAACACAAATTTCCTTCGCTCCAGTCTTTTGTTAAGCTTGGCATTGTAGATTTCGAGCACCATCAGCTTCAAGTCTATGCAAGCGGAGAAGAAATATACGCGGCTGTTAAAAATCGATAAACTTTCCTGTCAGCCATACCACTGTGATGAGGGGCGCCATAAAGGACATACCGACTTCTTCGGGCGTGTCTTCTTCACTAAAGATCATATCCTTGACCGTCTGCTCTGCCTCGTTCTCGTATTCAGTTTCAAATTCGAGGCGTCCTGGCATATATCCTGCAATCTCATGATTCGCCGGTTGACTCGTCATCGGTTTCTGTGCCTTGACAGGTGCTATAAATTAAACATAGTAATATTAATGACACTTGACTTGGCATTATTAATATGCTCCCAGGAATAATAAAGATGTTGCACGAACCTGGTATCCTGTTCACTCTCATTGCCAAACGCTGCCTCTTTCGAGCCGCCACTGCTTCAGGATCCATGTCGAATTTTTTATGCATGTCCTACATTTTCGTGAAAAATCAAAGCGCGTGAGGTCAACAGGGATGAGAGTAAAAGCAATAAACGCACGCAAAGGCCGCGACATTGAACTCACTGGTAAGGGCCAGGTTTCACTGCTGACGTATACTTGAAGATAATGGGCCTCGCATTCGTCCCTAGTTTTTGATCCGACATGGTCTGCGATGTCCTGCCAGTTTCCGATACCGAAGGTTTCTGCTCCCTCAATCAACAGCAATTCCTCGTCTGCACCCCAATCCACGTCAAATATAGGGAAAGAGTGTTGTTCCTATAGAATGAAGAAACCATAAAAAGGGTTAGTACGGATACTTTGCGATGCATAGTAACCAAGGTATATAATGAGAAATTTAGAGCAAATATACAACGAGTTCAGACGTACCATCACCCGGTAATCATGCCAGTTCTTATGCTTGCCCAGCTCGGCGCCATTGCAAAAGCACCTGACGCAGAGGTCAAAGTCACTGCAGACCGCACATCGTATCCGTACCGTGTCCGTGATGTTCTGGCTGCATGGATCGCAATGATATTTAACACCCGCCTCGGCTATATCATAGAAAAACCGCAGGTAGCCAATGAATCACATGTTAGCATAATGTTCGCAACACGCTCCTGCCATAGTTGTATCCTCTGAGGGCAAGGTGTCTTGGACAAATATGGGGTCAGGGATGTGTGATGGGATGCTAGGTGAATCCATCGGATGATACATCTCGATGAGACGCATCTACTCATGCCATTACATCAGCCAAGTTTCCTGGCATCACCCTCTTACCTATATCCTTTTCGGCATCGTTGGCTGTACGTTTGCGATGAGTGACGGTCATAGCGGCAGAAATATACGATGGAGCCGCAAGCCTAACGCGTCTCTCTCCTGTTATGGCAATAGACGTAGGATTTAGTCGAAGGATGTGATGAGGTCCGAGAGGGAGCGAATGGAACGTTAATTGTCGTGATTGTCTGATGCCGGCCTGGCTGCCCTTGTAGAGTCGTTCTTTTCCACTTGGGTCGATTTCAGTTGCTGCTTCCTGCAATGCTGGGTAGGCATGTCCAAATTTGGATGATTATACTACCATACGATTTTCTGTTGTTCTATACGTCATCGTAGTCCGTTGCGCGGATGTCTACCGTTAAAAGAATGAGCCAAATACAAAGCACTCCCGTTCCTTCAACCCTCAACCCAACCATCATCCACCATCACCTGAATTACCATGGGAGCTGAATACATCATCTTTGGTCGCGCCATCCCTACATACCAGGTACATCCCGACTTTGCCTTTCCCTCTTGCTGCTCCTCTTCACCCTCTTTATATCTTTCTTTGCGAATCTCGATCATCGGAAAACAACGATCTATGGCGGACAAACACGGATCGTCCTACACTGCTCGAATATACCCATGATCGCGCAGGACCGTAATCTTACTATGCCTGGAATCGCCCAACCGCTCTCGACTTATCTATGTCTCAGCAAAGAATGACTTTCTTAAGCTGGATCTGAACTACAAACCAAGCCAGCTCCACCTTCACTCATTCCTTTAGTAGCCTTATATCTTAAGGACAGAGCTCACTTGGCACACCTGGATCTGTAGGATGAATGCTCTTGGGAATTAGTACAAACAGTTGAAGCACAATAATCAGTGTCATCTCGCTACATCAGTAGCACAATGAGTTTACAGATATCCAATGCTGCGATGGATCATTCTCTCCCCCCTCAGTCATGGTCCCAGCCCACTTTCAGAAACGTACCTTGTCGGTTCATATTCATGAAACTAACGTTCCTCGGCCTTTTTTTTTTTTTTATGGTGCATCGGTTAGTTGGCCATAGCCACCTACGCCCTTGTCGGTGTCCCACTCGCCGCCAAGAAGCTGACCGCTAAGAAGGAGGTCCCCACCAATGTCATCCCCGCCTCTTCCCAGGACGAGGAGGCTTTCATCCGCGAGTTCATCAAGGCCGCTGAGGAGGACCAGCCCAAGAACGTGTAAACGCAGATCAGAGCATTAATCTCTTGCACAATCTTCCTGTACCTTTCTCTTTGCCTCTTAACCCACCTCCCCTCCACTCCATACACTTTCCTTGCCATGCAAATAAAAAAGCAGCTGCGATGCAGTTTTCTGAATATCAATGCCGCCAATTTAAAAAAATTCAATATGCATTGTATTGTTCGCTTCATAATATCTCTATAGCTCCTTCCGAAAAAAAGTGACTTCTTTGTCTCTATACTTGCTCCGAAAGTGAGGATGCTGCCTTTGATAACTCAGATTCAGGGATCTTTCGTGAGTTCTTGTTCTTTCTTCTCTTCTTCGACAATGGCGCATCAGGATCCCCGGCCAAGCGAGCCGCCTCCTTTTCCTCACGCGCCTTCTTCAATTCGCGCCAATCCGTCGTGTGCTTCCTCAACTCCTCAGTGTTGAAAAGATCGGGGATGGCCTCAACAGTCTTTGATCCGAGCGTGTTAACATACTTTGCGAGATCCTCCTGCACCAGGTATTCGTTATCGTACACATAGACAAGGTTCGTCTTGCCTTCTTCAGGCATAATCGATGTCCACAAGTTTCCTGACCGATCGTATTCTGCAGCCAAGGGCTTTCCTTCAAGCTCGATAATCTTGAATAGTTCAACCTTCGCGGCATCCTCGTTCCACTGAAGAATCAATACCCTCGACTCTCTATATATGAATTAAGAGATCACAAAGTTAATGTCAAAATAAATATCAACGCAAGCTAGAACCCTACGACTGGATAAATTACTTACTTCTCAATAACAGCGGCAATGTGATTCTTGTTCTCGCTGATTGCGAAAGAAAAAACGGCCAGATCCTCCTCAGCGTCCACTTCTGCTGGCGGCATACCGAGAGCATCACGGATGTTGAACGTCTGGACCTCTGTGCCCTTTAAGAACTCCCACACACGGATCGTAGCATCACCGGCTCCAGAAAGAAGATACTTTTGGGATGCTCCAGGTAGCACTTTGACGTTAGTCACAAAGCTAAAAAAAAAAAAAAAAAAAAAAAGTGGGAATCGTAAAGATGGTACAGTCCAAAGTTAACCCCATGATACTGCGCCTATGTAACAAGGCCTCCAACATCCATTGATGCGCTTGCTTCTGCGCCTCACCTGGTATGTCCTAAGCAGTAGGTCTCGATGTTGTGACCCTTAGGGTATTGACTGACGCGAATGTGCTCATCGCGATCTGAGGTAATAATGTATTTGTTGTCTTTTGTCAATGCCTATGTTGCAAAAGTGCGATGTTAAGAAACGACGATAGACCGAAAAAGACACATTACAATCACCAGCAGAAAACATGATCCTTACAAGATCGGTGGCCATAGATACGTGTCCAAGGATGGGCTGCTCGCCCTCATCTTCGTCGTCTTCGACATCCTCTGTGTCTTCTGCCGTAGGCTTAACAGGTGCAACAACGTCGGGGATATCGCGGATCATGCTGTCAGGGATTATAAAGGTTGGGGTACAAATCAATTCTGTTAGTATTCCGGCTCAACCACTGTTCGCGCGACAGCTTTCCGGACCTAATTGCGCCTCCTTACTTGTAAACATCTCCAAACTTGTCTGCAGTAATAACATGCGATCCATCCTTGCTGAACTCAAGAGCGTTGGAGCGACGAATGAGAGCCCTATTGCCAGTAAAGCACAGATGTATAAACGTACGGACCTGTAACCATTGCAACATCATTCTCCACGCAAAAATAAAGGCGGAATCCGACTCTTGCATCGATTGCATACCTGGTTCCGAGACACTTCCATGACTCTGTATCCCATATCTTCATAACTTTGTCATCAGCTGCAGTGGCTAAGAAAGCGCCGTCAGGGCTGAAGGCAAGAACCTGTACTCGAGCCTTGTTTTCTTGAGCTGAATCCGGTGTGTTAGTGAGTGGCTGAACCTGCAGGCCATTCGACTCGCGCTCTTCCAGTTCAATTGTGCTAGCTAAAATGACGCCATTCCTACATAGAAATAAAAGATCATGTTGTTAGCAAGATAAGAAGATCCCGAGAGAGTTTGTCGCCTTCGCGCGTCATTGCCACTGTAAAAGTTGAAAGAAAAGAGATAGTTAACAAGTCATGGACTAAATAACGCACAACATACTTAGTGTCAACAACCTGAAGGTGCTCGCCAAAGGACAAGACAATAATGTCCTTGGTGGGGTGGTGAATAATATGGCTGAAGGGCAGCAACGGCATGGTGGAAGTGGGTTGATGTCTTGAAAGCAGCGATGCTTCATTTTCTTTTTTTCAGCTGTAAACAATTTTTAGAACTCATAGCAGTCACCGGACGTACTGATCTAGCTACAGTCGTCGAAGGCGAACGTCAGGCGAGCCATGCCTTCAGGTCCATTCGTAGCCATGGGATCATTGCCTCATGGTTAAGACATGTATGAGAACGGTAATTCATAATCCGCTTTCTTAATTCATAATGTTGTTGTCTTTTTTTTTTTTTTTTTTTTTTTTTTTTTTTGATAACTAGCGTGGTACTATCCTCTAGGGACCCCTACTGCTAGAGTCGTAAAGAAAAGTGGCATCTAATAAACAACTTTTGCTGCCAGGTCCCTTTCACAATTCTCGTCAGCATGAGTGGTGACTCGAAGAGCCCTGCCCCCTACTTGGCCTGCTGTGCACGAAGGTCATCCTCTAGCCAGTATTCACTGTCATCAAAAACTTGCATCCGCCTAGTCGCTCCATCAGAGTCAGCTCCAGCTGCTGGCAAAAGCCCTGTATTAGGCGTTTGTCCGCCTCTGCCCTGATCGCTTCCACGTCTGTTGCGGGTCGTTGTCTATGGGTTGATCCCATGAAATCACTTCTGCTACTGTTGTGCCCTCCAGCACAAGTGCGTCCTCTGGTGCTTTTGCTCACAGAAGTGATTCCACGCTCTCGCTCCCAGTCCACGGTGACTTTGCAACGTCTGTTCCCGATCTCAGTTCTTCCTAGCCGGGCCCTTTTTTTTGTCGTTTTTTTTTTTTTTTTTTTTTTTTTCCAATGGACAATCTTTGCCAGGGTTTATTGGTTATTTTATGGGGGTTACTATTTCTCGCTGGTCAGGATGTTCCTGTTTGTCCCGAACAATGGTAGGAGGCGCCATATAAATCCCGCGTATTTTCCCGCAAGCCTGCCTCGGTCGTCCTGTTCCTGCTAACTTGATATCTTGATCCTTTGGACTGGCTCTCTCCTGTGTGACTTGATTCGGCAAATATTCAACTTATGTTTCGATCCGGCATATATGTACGGCTTCCTTACGATGTTACTGCGGCCCTCGAGTGATTTCTGAAGTAAATTATTTAGTCTCCTCTCTCAATAGTCCCCCCCGTAACCTTAGTGCTGGAGAACGGCTCTGGCAAATCCGAGTGACAGTTCTGAAAAATCTCCTCGTAGCCCACGGTGGCGTGCGAACCTGAGCAGAATAGAACTGTTATGTTTTGGGCTCACAAGATATAATTGGGACAAAGAGAGGGATCAGAACCGGCCCCGTCCAGCTCAGTCTTTTAAGGCTGAGCTGAAGTGACTCGGTATTGCTCTGGTCTACTTGTTTTATTAAGAAGTGTCGTTCTAGCGGACTGACGACCCAAATATACGACAAGAACATTCTCTCAGGAGGGAGCCAATCCCCTGCTGCCAGCAATCCGAAAGGTAATTTATACACGGCCCCCCGTGCCGAAAAACAACCGCACCAAGCTGGATCCGAAACTAGGATCCACAGCACTGTTCTCTGGAAGCTTCGCGTGATACTATTTTTTTTTGTCGTTTTTTTTATAACATTTTTTGTCAACTTTTTTTGGTGGCAAATCACGTGATGTGTTAAAGCTGCCATGCTGCTATTTTATAGGAATATAGATGATATTAGTAAAGCAGGTCTTCGACTAAAAATGGTCTATTGGCCCAATGGAAAGGCGTCTGACTACGAATCAGGAGATTGCAGGTTCGACCCCTGCATAGATCAGCTTTTGCTTTCATAAATATTTTTCGTATCAAGAAGAAGGAGGGCATATCAGTGATAAGATGTCGGTGTAGGATAAGGTTGCCACTAGAAATGCGCTTATTTTTATTTCAATCGAATCGTAATCAGCGTTGAAGCTGGGCAAGTGCCCCAATGTACGTCTTCTTCGAATTGGGCGTTACGATTGACTATATCGCTATATCGTATCGTTCAAACATGAACCGTTTGACGGCGTTTGCTTCCTCGACATCCTACATTGCATCTACTATGGGCTATACACCACCTGCAGCATCTTCCTCTATATGAGACTATGAAGGGCCGTCATATTCTCATAGTTGTTGCTGTCTTTGTCAGAGATACCTTCCGCCATGGTACTGTAAAGTTGATCCAAAAAGGGTGGCCATTATATACGTATTGTACAACAGTGTACGTGTTTGCACATCACGCCTAAACATATTTTCACACAAAGATGAGAATTCGAAAGCGAAGTTGGAGATGGATCCTCAACTACAGCCCGTGAAGATGAGGATCCATCTCCAACGTCAAAACTGTCAATAAAGCCCTCTCACTCACTCGCAACCCATCAACCCCTCTCTACCCATCGTTCCCCCACCATGAGCTTCACACAGGCTTCCTTCTCCTCTTCGACCATGCACCAACATCAGCAAGTGCTCCCCCTTCAACATCCGTTGCTGTCGTTGCTCATGTTGTTGTCGCAGGTGCTCTTGATGGGTTTGGACAAGTGGATGGTGTCAAACAGTAGTCCATGTGTACATCTGAAATTTGCTTCGTACGCACTAACGCTATCGAAGTCGGCTGTACGTATTGTAGCTGGAGAATTGGTTTCGCAAAGGCCTTCCTCACTACGATTAAAGTTGGCTACTTCAAGAACTATGGTTTCGCAAACTGTCTAACATCGTGAACTCACGTTCCCCCACTCCCAAGCATAATTCTTTTGGGGCGTCGTTTTTTCCTTTATTTGGACCCAGGGCTAGCTGACTGGCTGGTCTATGCACCCACTCAAGGTTTCACACAGAGACAAGCGACGTGGATGTTCTATAGCGCTGTGATGGATATTCCAGTGCCCCAGTATCAGGCGCCAGCGTCATACCTGGCCATAGAAACAAACGGACGCCCGGATAAACGCGCCTCGGAATTTCCGGGGCGAAAGCATTGGCCGATGGGCTTGTTGTCTTGGAAACTTGTCCATCTTTCCCCTTGTTTTCTTTTGCCGTTTATGTTTGTAGTTCAGTTCTCCCGTTCAGGTCTTCTTGCCATCTGAATATGTCCTTTTCTTTCCGTGTGTCGTCTGCGTTGCTCTAATTAGCATTTCGGGGGAGGCGAGGAAGGCATCGGGCAGCGAGATGCACGGTGACATGCAGGCAGTGTAGTGTACATAGTGCGTCAAAGGAGGGGAGGAGGAATGGCTACCAATGATGTCATTAGAAAAATGTAGAAATGTGAAATTGTACATGTGGATGGACGTCAACTTTGGAAGGGCGTCTGCCGTTTTGTCACATACTGACTTAGCCCGGCCGTAGGCACAAACGCTTAATTTGTAGAAAGCATGCGGCGACAAATTATATAGTTATATGGTGGAATTGTCTACCTCGGATGGGCAACTTTTCGCCTAGCGACAAATAGAAATAAAAAAAACCCCTCAGCCTCAAAGAGGAAGATCGATGATTACCCGTCCGCGTCATATCTCCTCCCGTTGGTCTGTGTGGAACAAGCAAGCAAACAGCGAGGGCATCCACCCAGAAATCCCCCTCTCGTTAGTCCAAAGACGCTTAGGAAATCATAAGCAAGCACAGGTTAGCCAACATGGCTGCGCGGCCTCAATACCTTCGTTTCATTTCTCACTCGTTTTCTAAGAACGAAGGGAAAACAGATGGGAGCAAACAAAGCAGATGCACGCGTTCTTTTTTTCATTTACGGAGCCAATCTCGAGGCCGATTTCCATTCGCGCCCTCGATTCTCTAGTCTCCTTGATAATCATTTTGGAGCCACGTTTTCAAGCAGTGTTAGGGTAGAATGGATTTCTTTCGCCGTTTTTATTTATATTTTGACTACGGGAATGTCCACGTTTTATAAAAATAAACAACGTCATACAAGGAGATCATAAAATGGCAGGCTAACTTCCTAGGGACATCCCGAAGAAAGGGCGACGAAGGGCTCATAGACAAGACGACTTGGTAAAAGACGTTGAACTCGGTCCCTTGGAAACTGAATCTTCTGAATCTTAAAGTAGCAGGCTAGTAGCGGGACCTTGAAAGATAACGTCGCCAGTGGAACAAATGCAAAGAGCATCCCGTTCGCCCAGGATAGAGGAAAAGCCTGTGAGTAGATGTGGAGCAGGACAAAAAGACGGAAGGATGGGTGCAGACGTGATGAGAGAGGGAGAACAAATCAAGGGGCCGCTGGTTCGTGAGCAAGCATCGACATGCAGATCGCAGTCGTTGCAAACGGGTTTTATTTGCAGATGAGAGCCGTGATGGAAGCGAGAGTAGAGCTTGTGAATGACCGTGGACCAGTGCGAGCGAGATCCGATGAACTGGCCCCCCCTATGTGCTTTCATCTCCACTCATCCAAGGTCGCTGGTCGGTCAGTCGGTCAGTCGGGCAGTCGCGTCGTTTATTTTGCTCTGCATGTACGGAGTAAATGTGCATGAGCTCTGGTGTACAATGGACTCAGTCGTCCATGCTGTCCACCTGAGGTTTAGTCTCTCAAAGCACCATCGCTACATATTGTCAGATTGTCGGTTGCAGCAAAAGAGAGATACTTTGGGGCAGTGTGCCCCCATGTTGAGGAATGAAAAAAAAAAAAAAAAAAAAAAAAAAAAGTTGGCTAGGTACCGAGAGCGAAGTATGTGTGAATAGGAACAGGTTTTGCGAGGTGCGACGTTTCTTTTCATTTTGTCCATCTTGTTAGGTACTGTAGACCGTCTTTGTTGGTGACATGGGATGACAAGGAGGACCTTTCGGTCTCTTGGCTGAATCCCCAAGAAATTGCCAAAAAGATATGACTGGGTGAGTAGCGAGGCCATGTAGGGGATTTCGGATAGTTCTACATCGATTGCTGACTGTTGCTTTGCTTAGATACAAGGGTGGGCAAAGAGAACATGTCCATGCAATTTACAGGTGCAGGTGCAGGCGCAGGTGCAGATGCAGTGCAGCATGCCGCGCAACTTTGTTCTTTTATTTCTTATCCATCCAGGCCTGACAAATGCTTCGAGGCACGGAAGACAGGACAATGGCATTGCGAGGAAAGTGCGATGCGAGGATGCATGCAAGCAATTTTTTCTTTCGAGGATGATGGCCAAACACTAAACAGACAATAGACTGGCCTCGTAAACAGAATGGTGGCCCAAGGGAGCAGGGTGGAGAAAAATAATGAAAATGAGGAGATGAGGATTGCGGGTGTGGGGGACACTCGAATCGTACAAACAAACAAAAAAGGACCTGCTCTGCCAGTGCGCGCATATACACAGGGCTGCAATTAAAGAGAAGAGGGAGTGAATTGAATCGCCGGCCTATTCATTCTGGTATTGAGTACATCGAGTGAATACCCAGACTCAATCGGACTCTCTGCTGCCCTCCCCCCACCCTTTCGTCCTCGCTTATAAAAAGGGAGGGGTGCTGCTCCGGCTGCCGAACACGTATCCGATCAAACATCCGCCGGCCGTATCTCTTCTCTCTTCTCTTCGTTCTTCTCTTCGCTCTTCTTTTCGCTGTGGCCATTGCGCTCCCCTCCCTCACACGTCCTCGGCCCCCTCTTCCCGCAAGGCAGCCCTCCACATTCCGCATTCTTCGCACTCTCCATTCCTCACACCTCTATTCGAAACATAGCCCCACGCACGTCCACCCAGCACCGCTCTCTCTCTCTCCCCCTCCCTCCGCCGATACCCTCTTCATAGAACCATGGGCAACTCAGTATCGACGCTCTCGAGCAGGAAGTCGAGCTCCACCTACGATCTCTCTTCCCCCTCAAAACCCTCGCTCTTCCAGCGATCGAAATCCTCCCTCCAGTTCCGCAAGCGCTCAAAATCTTCTCTCTCCTTCTCCGACACCTCCAACAACAGCAGCCCCCCCAACAGCGTCCAGAACCAACCCTCCGATCACTATCAGCATCATCTTCAGCTCCAGGTCGTCCCCGACCGAAAAGGCTCCATCGATTCCTCCGATGGACATTCAGATTATTCCCTCCAGTCCGGTGCTTCAGACGGCACCAACTTTTTAGCTTCGGCGCCCAAACACAAGAACTCGCCTCTGAATCACCAAAAAGATAGTTCGACCGTCAGCTCCAGCACCTCCTCCGTCCCAAATTCGACCCTACCCGAATGGGCCTACCACAGCCGTCGATGCGATGATGGCCGGACCCGACACGCGGTCGAGAATGTACCCTACATGCTCCCGAATGACCTCACAGAATCCGACCGTCTCGACGCTCAGCACTATATTGTTCGGTTCATCTTCAAGGGCAACTACAATGTCGAGCTCGACCGCGAGAAGAACATCAAGATTCTGGATGTGGCCACGGGCACGGGGGTGTGGGCCTTGGAAATGGCACATGAATTCCCAAATGCGGACGTGTACGGAGTCGATATCTCGGCCATCTTCCCCACAGAGATCAAGCCGAAGAACTGCCACTTCCAGCTGTGTAATATTCTCGAGGGGTTGCCGTTTCCGGATAACCACTTTGACTTCATTTACCAGCGCCTGCTCGTCTACGCATTGTCGCCTGCCCAGCGTAAGCAGGTTAATGCCGAGGTAAGAAGAGTCAATATATGTGTTTATTTGTATGACAGGGAAATTATATATGTCTGCATCATTTGTGCGATGTTGCACACTGAGGGGGAAAAAAAATAAAAAAAATAAAAATGTGTGAGGCAGAGACGACACGGACGAACGATATGGGCGCAGAGTATCTTCATATGCTTTGCACGCATGTTTACGACAGAAAAAAAAACAACAACAATTTTGTGCAACAACAACTTGCTTACACACCCATGGTTACAACAAACAACACCAACATACACCTTTACACATACAGATAAAACGCGTTGTTTGTTATTTCCAACACATCCTAACGAATCCACTTATTGTTCATTTATAGCTCCTGCGAGTCCTGAAACCAGAGGGGTACCTCCAACTGGTGGAATCCGATGGTATTGTCTACAACCCTGGCCCAGAGACAGAGAAGATCAATCAGCTCTCTCTCGAGACCTCGCTCCGCCATGGAGTCGACCCACGCGAGGTCCAGCATATGAAATCCGGGCTCAAGCAAGCCGGCTACACTTCAGTGAACTCCTTCAATATTGCCCTGCCCGTCGGAAACTGGGGCGGTAAGGCCGGTGAACTCAGTCAGCAGAACATGCACGGTCTGGCAACGATTTGGTTGAAGGGCGAGATCGGAAAAATGGACCAGGAGAGCTGCGACCGGGTGTTGAAGCTTGCGGACGAGGAGATTGAGAAGATGCAGTCGTATTATAAGGTCTGGTTGGTCGTTGGACAGAAACCAACTGCTGCAGCAACGCAGCTGAAGGAGGCTAAGAAAGCTATGCAGGCAGTTGCAGCGGCTGCAGCTGCGAATAGTGGATTTACGTCCACGCCATCCTCTCTGGGTTCGCCGTCTGCAGAGACTCCGCTCCCACTACCACGACCATCGATGACAGCCTAAAAACCATCATTCCTTGTATCTTCTTTTTTTGCCCATGATACCATATTAGTAGAATAATCCTTTGGCCCTCGCCTTTTTGTATTTGTAGCCATGTAGTCATCCATTTTTTTCTTTTTGTCCGACTGTACATCTCCATGTATTTTCTCCGCCCATGGCTCTCTTGTCATTGTCAATAGTGTTATCGATAGACTACATAACTGGAGCGTCAAAAAAAAAAACCAACCAAAAAACCAAAAAAACTCTCCTTTTACAATGAACAATTTGGTTCCGGGAATGAGTGTTATGATTGCCTTTGAGTGTCCGCTCCTCAGGGATGAACGCGTCCTTCCCTGAGCCCCAACTTTTTGTAAGTAAACCTGTTCCATTTTTGAAAGAACAAAAAAAGTTCCCACCGGTCGCCTTCGTCGTTATCAAACGCAACTTTTCTGGCACCAGGATCTAGTAGACTCTCTTTTGTACAGAAACAATGGACGTGCATATTCTGTCTTTTTTTTTTTTTTTTTTTTTTTTGAACTCCCGCTCATTTTTACCTGTCTGTTCTTTTTATATTTGTCGCAATTGAGCCTCATATAAATAAAAAGCGCGACGACGACCAGGTCGGACCTTCTGATTTACTTCCTTATCTCGCGCTAAGGTAAAGTTGCAGCCTACAAACACTTATCTACTGCAAGGTCCCTAGGTACCCAGGTACGGGTACAGTTGACGTGCGTATCTTATTAAATGTTAATGCAATTTGTTCCGCAGAGAGCAATTCGAGCCAGGAACCAGGCAGGTCGTTATTCTCGTTGGCTGGAGAGAATGAGAGAGATGGGGCGTGGGTAATTTCCTATAACGAAGTCGACCGAAGGAGAAGTAGCTCTCTGTTAGAGATACCTACTTAGCCTAGACTACCAACAAGCTGAAAACTAAATGGGTTCAGTTTTGACTCCCCTCCCTGCCCTCAGGTCCATACTCCGGTCTTTGTCGGCTGTAGTTGAAAATTGCAGATCCAAGTCTCCTGTAGGCACAAACCTGTAGCTTAGGCCTGGACTCGCTCCTCCTTACGAAATGTAGATTAGGCAGTATTCGTTACTGTAGAAATCGGCAGTGGGCAAGATTCCATCTCTTCTTCGTTTTCTGCCTTTCTAATCGAGTCTTTACAACAACCAAAACAAATATTCATGACCTCGTCCCCACTGTACCTTCAAACCTCAAACCACGAAGGAAGGTGAGAGAACCTTGGGCCCGAAATAGTTCCATGGTCGCATGAGAGTAAAGTGGCCTGTGAGGAAGCATCAGAAAGGAGCAAATGGGAGGGAAGGAAATAAACGAGATTGACCCACTACTTTCCACAAAACCATAGTCAACCATAGACCTCATCCACTCATACCTCTCGTTCCATTCTTCTGTTCTATCGGCAGGTTAGGTAAAGTGGTGCGCCACGCCTTTTTTCCAGACAATACAAATACCATGCTGTCCAACCCTGACCTGACCCGACCTGACCTGACCTGACCCGACCTGACCTGACCTGACCCGACCTGACCCTTGCATGTGTGCTTCATCTATCCATCTTCCCCTTCTTCCTCTTCCACAAACACCTCGCCCACAAACAAAAATAATAAACAAATCTGCAGTTGCCGTAAGACATGTTTTTTTTCACAACAGTACCGCACAAACGGTATCCTTTCTCTCTCTTTATTTACTTGTAGCCCGGGGTGCGCCAACAAGGAGAGTTTTTTTTTATTTTCGCCAGAGCACAAGGGTCCAAGCTGTTAGACTAAAGCATGTAGTAAAGTCCACTTGTGGGTGTGTGTAGACTGTGTGCAGTAGGGTGTAAACATAGCAAAAATAAAATAAAATAAAATAAAATAACATAAAGAGCCTCGCCTCCATCTCGGCCTGTGCCTGGATTCGCCAGGTCATCTTTGCCAAGGAGGAGCGCAGGGTTTCCAGTTTTTCAATTTTCATTTTTTCATTTCCAGAACCTTGATTCTATTGTTCTCGTTAATACCATGGCGCTGTTGCTTAATGCAGCCTGCCGTAGGCTTCAGCGGATACAACCAACCAAGAAGAAGAAGACAGCCTTCGCCTGCATGAGCACACCAACCACCATCGACATATCGACCGATTTATTTTTTTTCTTTTCTTTTCTTTTCTTCTGTTCGGCTCTCCTGGATGTCGCATGGTAGACTCTACCTGTTGTTGGCATCTCATGTATCTGAAGAATTGCGCATGAACTCTCTTGCATCTGGAAAGATGTATGAACTCTGGTGTATGTTTACAGAACTGCGTGGCAAATAGATAAACAAACAAGCATGCAAGCAAAAAAACAAAACAAAACAAAAAAAACTCCAACGCCATAGACCCAAGGACATGAGCAATGCAAAAAAGTATTTAATTCAGAAATATGAAAAATATGTAACACAAAACAATCAGCTGTGCAGCACATTCGGCGTACCACCACCGATCGTGCGGCGCCATCCGCAAACCCTCCCAGAGACAACGGTTTCCATGCTTACTTGGCATCCTCCTCCCGCAAGGCCTGGAGCACACTCTCGGCCGACAATCCGTTCAGCGCATCCGATGATCCACTGTTCGTTCCAGTCGGCGACAATGCACTCACGCGGTTCTTGCGCCGCCTTTCTAGCTTGCGTCCAGATGCCTCGAATTCAGTTCCAGACACCGCCTTCCAATCTCCCTGATTCTCCTCCTCAGGCGTCGTGGCTGAAGCACCCGCTTCATCGCTTGCCAATGCCGTTGCCGGTGATGTTGTGGTCTCCTCATCCTTGATGGGCTCCAGTTCAACATGGGTATTCTGCTGTGTCTCGTCCACAGCCGCGCTGTCCTCCTTGTCCTTCTTTTCTTCCGTCCCCACATCCTCTACAGTGTCATCCGCATGTGATATACTCATCCTCAACGGCGACCGACTGCTTTTCTCTCCTCCTGCCGCATGTGTCAACCCCGTCGTATTCAACAGCCCCGGCGTCTGGGTCTGGGTCTCACCATCCTGTCCCTCCGCACCATCCGCAGCCTCCGCTCCATTCGCCACAGCCTTCTTCTTCGACACCACCCCAACAAACATCTCCGGGGCACTTACACCCCTTGCCAAAGAAAATTTCCCTCCACCCAATCGTCTCTGCAAATGAGCACCTGCCTTTAGTCCAGAAGCTCCAGCAGTTCCAGCAGCCTTCGGTCCAGACCCAACACCAACGCCCGATTCAGCATCCTGTTCCTTCAAGGGTTCACCACCGACCGCAATCAAAGGCACTCCAGCCGTAGCTGCTGCCAAATCCACGTGTCCATTTCCGTTTGAAAGTAGCGAGGCTCCCTTCAGATCACGACTCACTCGGTTTAAGGGTCCACCGCGACGACGGCCCAACGCCGAAGCCGGCGCGCGCGTTGTGACCGATCGCGAGAGGTTGCCCTCCTCGCGACTCATCCGGATCGGCTCAAAGATCTGGTGCGTCATCTTCAACATATCACGCATCATCCGTTGAGGGTGTTTATCGTGCAGTGTTACCGCCGTCTCCTCCAGTGGGCGCAAAAAGACGGGTCCCCAGCGGTGGGCAATAAACGTCGCAAATGTGTCGTCCGCAGATGTTTCCTTGATCAGGCTACAAATGAAAGGTTCAACAATTCACACGGTTAGTTCTGATCCTCAAAGGCTGGGAGAAGGAAGGTCGTTAAACAAGGAGGAAAAAAAAAAAAAAAAAAGCAGAGTGAGGATAAAACATACTTGCTGATAGATCTAACAACTTCATAGAGGGTATAGAATCGAGCCGACGAGAGCAGTGCAAGCAAGTTACGGATCGACGAAATCCGTGCATCGTTCCTGCCGTCATTCACATCATCCGAAACTATAGGCACCATAACACAAATGAAAGAGGGAACAATGTTACAATCAAGGACACCGGTTTACAGCGCAACAAGATGATGACACGGATCGTCCATAAATCGGTAGTCGCTATTCCCAATTCCGAGGAAATCCTGTTTCGGCGTGGCTTTAGGTTGTCGGTTTTTAATCCACCGGCAAAGAAAAAGATGATTCCTACCCTTACCACTGGAATAAATGATCTTCACAGTCTCGTAATCCTCGCCGTTCATCAATGACCCAGGGAGCTCCAAGAAGTACAGGCGCAACACGCCCACGACCGTTGCCACATCAAACAGTCGCAACAGCTTCTGTGTAATCTTGCCACCTATATAAAGCATATGAACAGTCGATGATTTCGTTAGCTTCGATCCTCCAAGGAGACCCCAGAGATACAAGATGAAGGACATGAAGAAAATGAAGAAAACTTACCATGGTTGATTTTGTTGCGAAGGATATGGATATCTGCCAGAGGCACTTCTGCTGTCCAGCAAGCCAATTTCTCTAAAGGAATAAGCAGTAACAGAGAAAAAAAAAAGTTAGCATACGAGCCCAGAGCACAACAAACAAAAGCACCATTCGAAACACCTTCAATCCTCGTCAACATACGTTCATCCGTAAGAGCAGCAGAGCTTTTCTTGATCCTGGTCAGACACTTCATCACTATCTGTGGAACCTTCTTGCGCGTGAAATTGCAATGCTTGTCAATGTTGACTCCAAAGATCTGGTCCAATCCTGTTCCGTGGTAAAAGTTATTGTAAAGCGTCGGCATTGGCACGAAAGCTCCTGTGCGGTACTGCTCAATCACATATTGGACGTCATTGGTTGGTCGAAGGGCCTCCTGGAAGATCAACAAGTGGTCGGCCACAGACTGCGTGATACTGATGATGTTCGAGAAGATTGCCGCAAAGTTCAGGAATGCTAACACGGATGAAGGGTGCAGTGTAGAGCAGATTGGGTTTTGGGGAGGGAAAGGCCATGAGTAGATGCACAGGCATTCAGATATTCAGCTACGGTCCCAAGTGTAGAGTCCAAGCTGGCGCTTACCGTTCTTGAAGGTGTTGATACGATCGTACTCGAATCGCTGTAGCAGGTCCATGTGGCCGAACTATGGGACAGGAAAAAAAAAAAAGAACAAAAGAAAGGCAGTCAGCACACCGCAATGCTCTTATCCCAAATGCAAGCTTGCCATTGCGGAACCAAAAAGAGATTGGCACTCACCAGTCCAACTTCGAGCTGGAGACGAGTGAGATCGGCTTTCTTGACTGCAGCCAAGTACGCCGCATCAGCTTTCTCGGCCTCCTGCTTCGTTTTCTTCACCAGCGACAACTCCTCCTCCTTTGGATCCTCCTCCAGCAACTCAAACATCTGATCCCGCCACTGATACCAGTTCGCCGGGCTCGCCAGGAACTTATTCCCGCGCTGTCCGATCAGCCTCAAGAACCCTTCATCCGAAAGCGACTGTCCAATATGCTCGGCCTCCTCGACCGTCCTCGCCTTCGTATTCTGTTGAATCCAATGTGCGATGGCTGAACCGGAACAACAATGGGAGTACGTTCCCATGATCGGCACCTTCACATCCTGGGATGGCACCTCGCTCCTCATCCGGTTCAGAAACTTGTTCAGTTCCACAATCGTAAACCGCTGCGATGCAAACTCATGCTGCCGATCCGCATCAGAGATTTCTCCCGAGGAATCGTTCCTGACCGCGTCCTCCTGTGCGATCTTGTTCGCCTCCATCTCGGCCTGGTCTGCAGCATTACACTTGGCGGCATAGGTCGCATGAGACCGGTCGAGTTCCAGCAGATGCTTATCAAACAGCTTCAGACGGTGCTCGATATCCTCGCGGCTCTGGTTGGTTGATTGGCGGGCATGGCTGCTGAACTTTACGAGAGGTTGGAGAACGAGTTCCCTAAGGTTGGAAGCAAGCGTCAGGTGGCCGTTACCGAGTTCGACGCTCTCAGTCTTGATCGTTTCGAAGGTCTTGCGCAGCGAAGCTCCGTCATCGCGTAAAAATCCGTCGAGCTATGTGATGGTTATCGATGGTGTGATTGTGGACATGAATAGGTCAGCATCATGTGTAGATGCGATCCGGGCGGGAACAGGCAGGTATGGGGCGCAACTGCAACAGTGTCCCTTTTTTTCTTTTCTTCTTTGCTGCGTGCTGTTCAAGACTCTTAAGTGCAGGACAAATGGACGCCTGAACAGAGTCTCTCCTTCCTTTCCCCCTCTCACCTAAACAAAAGTGAGGCGTGCCATTACTCTCCATTGCAAAAACCACAATGATGATGTCCCCATACCTTGAGTCGACGGTTCCCCATCTCGATCAGGGCATTTCCATAGCGCTGCTCGACCTCGATGCGTTCCCGGATGTAGGTCAAGATTTCCTGGTCCTCAACAGCGCCCTGGTCAATCTTTCCATGGAGCACATTCAGGCCCGTGACATAGTCGCCCCGCGAGTTCGACCAGAACGACTCTGAGAACTTTGTCTCCGAGAACCTGTTTGGCGGGAGTGATGCCATTGCTTGGTATTTTGGTGCTTGTAGTTGTTTGCTATAGTTGGTTTTCCGCCCACGATTGGATTGAACAAGAGAGAGAGTGACAGCAGCCCTGACGAAGGATGGGAGGGACAAGATGGGGACGAAAGGAAGTAAGAGGAAGGACGGATGGAGTAAAAGAAGAATGAAAGAAAAGAAAGGCGGAATGAGCGAGGGCGAAGATGAAAAGATAAAAAAAAAAAAGACTAGAAAGAGCCCGGGTCCAATGGGTATTTTTTCAGCCCTCTGTTCAGAACAAAATAGACAGACAATTGGCTTTCAAGTGGGCACCTGTCTGCGCCTTTTCAGCTCAGCAGAGAAAAGGGGCGGCAGGCACAGGGCGCACAGCAAGACAAAGGAGCGTGAGGAGATAAGGCTCTGGTTTAAGGAGGAATAAGAACGTGAGTGTGATAGAGCGGAGGAATGGAGTCTCGTTGGAGGGTAGCACTAATGCAATGATGCTCATAAAGTGGCCTCGGTGTGGCTGGCTGCCCAGGACATTGCGCCATGGATTGGGCAATGGATCTTGTGTACCATCTCTGCAAAAGAAGGCAGCGGGCTGTGTTTCCCCTGCCTCCTCTTCCTTCTCGGAGACTTTTCCATCGCTTCCTGTTGAAATCAGCTGGGCATGATGCTGGTGGATGTGGAAGTTGCGCACTGTGCGCACGGGTGTTTTTGCTTACTGTGTGCACGCCCAATGGTCCCATCCACGCACACATGTGCACCTGCAACATGCCAGTGAGAGCTCTTTTAAACCTTCAAATCACGAATTTACTCAAGCCATTCACACGACGACCGAAGAGACGACATGTAGACGAACAAAACCATTGAGTGAACGGCGTAATGGTTTAGTACCTTTGCTTTATTTCAAAACAACGTCGCTGAGAAAATATACCCAGGCGTCCCTCCATCACTCGTTGTCGTTATTACTGTCTGTTGAGTTGTGTATGGTTGATTTATCGACTGGCCTCCTGCACGGTCGAAAAGACGATTCCCTGTTCCTGCAGACGCTCGATCAGATCCGTCCTCGCAAACGCAACCGCAGGTGTCAGCACGCCGTTCGGCACCTTTTCCTTCTGCTTCAACAGCGTGTAGCACGCCTGCACCACCATCTTGGGCGTGGCCACATATCCTATACACATACAGTTGTTTCAAACCAATATACCAAAGCGACACATCGTTAATCCCTGAACGCTTACTGTCTTGTGGAATGCGAGTGAGCGAGCGAGTGAGTGCAGCGCCTAGCTCTGAGAAGAGTGTCGCTTACCTGGCTCGGGTCCACTGACACTGGTAACGATCGCAACATCCGGCTCCACCTTCTTCAACCCCTCCTCCCCTCCAACGCTTTCTCTTAACGCCCTGGAATACCCCTTCGCAAAGAACGTCTCTGAGAACGACGTCTCCGCCAACTGCTTACTCGACGGTCCCTCATGCCCAAACATCCCCATCGTAAACAACCTCGGATGCTTCAACAACAAGTTTCTGCCCCACTCATACCTCGCCAACGTTCCAAACATCGTCGACGCGAAAATCATCATTGCCAGCACCTTGAATGTCGGGATACAAATGTATGCTGAGAACTGAACGGGTGGAGATTGAACAGTGGCGAGGTCCTTGTCCTGGAGAACAAGTTGTTGAGAAAGCCGGATGACTGAGGGATCTGCAAAGAAGAAGGGCACGGTGTAGGCGGCGACTTTGTGGACCCAGTGGGGCTTGGGGTTCACGGGGAGTGTGGGGCCGATCTTTGGGACCGAAGGGCGGTTTGCGGCCTTGCGGAGCTGACGAAGTAATCCTGCACTTCCAAATCCATGCACAGCCTGCGCAGACACGACGACAAGTAGAAAAAAAAAACACAGCGTACGTTAATATCATGTTGCATCTCCTTCTGATATGTCATAGCGACAATGCAGTATGCGCGAAACACAATCACATACAGACTCATAGGTAGCATAATGCGCCGCAACTCCAGCTGAGCCAGCAACGTGCAACTTGAAGAACATCTCAATCGTCGACGGCAAGGCATCATGCGTCTTCTCCAACTGTTGCTTCGTGTAAAGGACTCCCATATCCGCCGGAATCGAGTCGAACCCACAGACATTGACAATCGACACCTGAGCCTCTTTGGCCTGCTCATGGTACTTGAACGCCATCCTCTCAAAGAACTCGGGTTCGCCCGTAATGTCGACATAGTGGGTCTTTTCATGGATGCACGCCAGCACCACTGCCTCGCCCAGGAACCGGAATGGGCCCGCTGTAGAGAGACAAATAAGCGCAAATGTTAGTTGGATGCCATCCAGAGCTATACGTGTTCCCACACAAGGCAAAACGACCGCTGGAACGCGTATTCTGTGTACCTGCAGCAATAACCGTTTTGGAGGCTCGACACATGGCCCTCATACTCGCCTCGTCTTTGACATCAGCCACCAGAATTACAGGCTGGATGCCCGAGGGATTCTCTGTGGAAGGCAAAGACGCGACCAGTTGCTCGAGTCTCTCTCTGGACCGGCCCGCGACAGCGACTCGGAGTTGTTGGCCAGGGAAGGCCTTGGGTGCGGTCTTGAGGACCTCGGCCACGATGAACTTGCCCGTGAATCCTGTTGCGCCAAAGATGGTCAAGTCGTATGTCTTTTCCATGGTGATGTAGAATGAGGACGTGTGTGTGTGTTGTGCGAGAGAAAGAGAGAGAATGGTATCTACACGTCACTTTGATTCCGCAACTAAGCTTTTCTCTCTCTCATTCTCTCATTCTCTCATTCTCTCATTCCATCACCTACTTTCGCTCTCTTTTGTCATTCTTGCCTCTTGCTTGCCTCTATTCATAAACCCTTCTCTAGTCATTCGCTTGTTCGCTGCCAGATGGGTGGAGAAATGATATTTGAACACACAGACAGTCGACCTGTGGGATATGAGATGCCCGAATACCAAAGCATCCTTGATGGTATCCGGCAGGCGACAGCACATCTCAAGCCGCCTGCACCGACCTCCGCCGCTTTGAAAGATGTGGATTTGGAGCGCTACGAATTGTGCTTGGATCTTGGGAAGCCCTATTTTATCCTCTTCCCTAAGAACCCCGACACTCACAAAGTCCTGTCCCGGATGCATGCACGTAGGATGTCCTCTTCCTTCAAAGCCCTATTGGACCCCTGGTTGGAGAAGCTGTCTAGGTCGTTCAGTTGCTTCTCGTTGGAGTATGGAGATGGCTATGACGGATACGGTTTGGAGTTTGAGCTTTATGAGCCCGACTATGGCAGTGCTTATGATGAAGATTGGAATCCGGACTACACAGCATGCAGCTCGGATGACTGCGGCATGTGTGGCAAGTGCGATTATTAAAAAGGCTTTCACCCGGCTCCAAAGGCTCCAACCCCTTATACCCCTTATACCCCTTATACGGAAAGTATATGGTTACTGAATAAACTCCTTCTCAATCCCTCTCAGGGACTCTCGCAGCAAACGGTTTACACATACCTGACATACCTGTAGCCCTTTTATAAAGCATGATGACAAAACTCTCCTTGCATTGGGTTGATTGTCTTTTCCACCTACCTTCCAATTCACAACGGAACAAAGAATGGCCGTCGAGACCTACACGATCCTCCCCACCAACAAATACAACCGCCCACCTCCACCATCGACAATAGCACTTCATGGCCTGGATCTCCTCAATCCCCCCATACAAATCCATAATCACCGGTTCTACCACCGCCCGACCAACACGACTTCTGATGTAATCCACAAACTGAAATCTTCTCTTGCCGAAGCACTCGAGTTGTATCCACCAGTTGCAGGAACTGTGCAAGCCAATGAGGAGGGCGAGCCGTACATCGCGATGGATGCCGAAAATATTTTGGGCACACCTTTTCTGGTCAACATGAAAGACACGCCGTATGCTGGCGATACGGAGGATTTATCTCCTCGAACTGTCATGTTGCTGCCTCCATCCTCAAGCACATTAGCAGTGAAAGTAACTCAGGTAAGGTAGAATGCTCTATACTATTATAATATTATACTATTATATACTCCATGCTATTGCCGCCACTCAACCTCAACATGGGCTTTTCTGTCAAAAAATAGTTTTCCTGCGGAACCATAGCCGTCGCCGCCTCCATACACCATCAGGTCGCGGATCTACGTGGCTTTCTCGATTTCCTTGAACTCTGGGCTCAGCTCGCTCGGGGCGAAGCTGTCGATTTTACAAAAATTCCAGATGATTGGTCTCATAATCCTGGTCGATTTTTCCCGGGTCTGATCAGTGAATCGACAGTACCCACGTCTCCGCCTCCTCCATTCATGGTCCTTCCTGCTCCCGCAACCGGGCCACCTCCATTTTTATTGGCACCATCAGAGATTACAAGATGGAAATTCACCAAAAGTTCCATGGAGCGCTTGAAAAGTGATTTCTCGCCTTCTGCTTCTGCTTCTGCTTCTTCCAAAGAACACAAGTCTGATCTGTGGATTTCATCGGGTGATGCACTTGCTGCTCTTCTCTGTGGTGTCATCACACGCGCTCGCAACAATGCAAATGTGGCAAGACTGCAGGGAAGATCTAGCTTAGAGTCACAGACCGAGGAAATTGCCATGGCCGCTAATGGTCGAGACAGATCTCCTCTAGACATGTCTGGACGATACTTTGGAAACTTCAACACCCTTTGGAGCGCCACCGTTTCTCGCGCCGATCTATCATCCCCCATTTGTGAGTCAGGTTCTCGTGTCGCTCTCGCAATTCGAAACGCTTTAAATCTTCAACTTTCGCCAGAAGCCATTGCCTACAAGATTTCATTTTTCGAAGCTCCCCAAAACACCCAACCTCCCGGTCGTATTGATTGGTTTGCAGATATCATATTGACCAATTGGTGTCAGTTCGACTTGCAAGGTCCAAAGTTGGATTTTGGTTGGGGAAAACCTTTTTGTGCAACGGCCGGCGGCGGTAGTGTCTATCCGCCTGGATATTGCATGATGACGCAGGAGAAGGATTCAGGAGATGTTTTTGTTATGATGACAGTGGAAAAGGAAGGTGCGGATGGGTTGAAAGCTGACTCATTGTTGAACAAGTATGCAACACCAGTCCCGGTTCATCCAAGTTGTTGATCGATCTCATAATAAACAGCAACTTCAAAAGAAAAAGAAAATAGCTTCTATAGGTGATATTTGTTGACGGTTCGTAAAAGTAAATTTGCGCAAACTTCGGCTTGCCGTTCAGTGCACGTTCCGGAAGAAGGCTTCCATAATGATGGTACACCTCTCCCTGGATGCGGAACGTGTAGATGCTACCTGCAGCACTTGCCAAGTTCCTGTCGGTCGTAGCGGCCATGGAGGTGAACGACATGGACATATTGTATCTCCGAATATTCAGCCTGAAGTCCTTGCTCTCCTTTGATTCTCCCGTGATCAGCTCCATCAACCGCGAGTTCCCCGGATAGCTTGGGTCAGGCTTAGGCGGGTCAATGCGGGGCAGCACAATGCGGCCCATCGAGCAGCAGAGCGTGAACTTTGGACTTTTCTTGGAAGTGCTTTTGCACCGCTCCTGCACCCACATCTTGGCCTTACAGTATCTGCATATGACTGTCTGTGTCAAGATCTGGACTGGCAGGTAAGTGAAGGATGGAGAAGCAAGAGCGAGTACAAGGCAGGAAAGTATTTTATTGCAGACTGAGGTTTGATTAGGGCAACTAGCTATGTCTTTTATACGTGAATAAAGCTTGATTCGGGATCCCAGCTCGGTAGCTTATGTCCTATAAGCTTCCGTGTTCGGAACTGGAACATAATGGAATTGACCAAGGTGGGCGCGGGCAATCGTCTGCTTGGAACGGGGAAGCAACGTTAACCCAGTTATGCTTTCCGTGTGGAGACGCGACGTGATTTGTGCTCGCGTAGCGGGGTAATCACAAGCCACTAGAGTCAATTGAAGTGAGCGCGAGTCTGTCCTCAAAATTCGTGACAGTCTGACCAGGATAGTGGCGGTTGTTCTTGACATCAACGCCTGCCACCAGATCTTCAGTGAAAGGCCGCCGTGCATCTAAATCGATTGCGCTATTCTGGCGATTGTAAGCAGTAATTATGTCAGTGCGCCTGGTGAGAGATATAAACTTATCCCATAAAAAAAAAAAAAAAAGGAAACCTACCTTTCGGGCGGGTTACTGGGATTCTCAGGGCAGTCCTTGAGATATTTTGGGGAAATTGAATGAGTATGAAAGAGATGTGGCTCCCCACACAACACACCGACTGATATTTATTTGTATAAAATCTAATAGTGAGCTGGGGTACACTTATTAAACTAAATAAAATACACTGGGTTCTGGTGAAATATGTGACAGTCCTTGAGATACGGTATTCGAGGTGCTCTCTAAACAAGATTTGATTTCATGCTATTCGAGTTCGGGGTCGGTGTATCAAGATATGGTAGTTACTTACTGATCCAATCGGTGATACTAGACGTGGAGATGCCCAAGAGAGTTGACACATCTTTGATATCCATGCCCATGATACAGAAGAGGACTATGGCGCTCCATCGAATACCCTCAGAGTAGACCATCCTGGATTGTTCGAGGACCTCGACTATGGACCCAACTGGAATAAAGGAGTGAGGATATACCATGGGCTTAACGGGGGTGTTATCTTGGTTGAGGATCTCTATTATGAAAGGCACAATACATGCTCGGGGTGCTCGGATAGGTCTTGCAGCAGGACTACAGTCGAAACGAGTTTCGACTGTACAGATTCGATAAATTCAGGATCAGGACCAATGTCGATGGGGGGGGGGTTTATTTATTCACAAGAATCCACCTGTGCGAATAGACGCGTGGCCCGCAAAAGTCCCTTTAGAGCTGCATCCCCTACCAACTATGTCGGCTTGAGGTGTCTTGGTTTCACAACATAGATCGCATGGCAAATCTAAGCTGTACCCCTACGTGACCCTGTCGCGTAATATACGTTTACTAGTCCAGACCCTCTTCGTACCAATGTCGATGTAAAATGCAACAAAGGCACGCTTCACACACGCTTGATTGCTCGTTATATCCATGTCATCGGTAGTCAATGCAAGAGGGATGCAGTGGTTGGGGAGGAGCAAAGGGGATGGCTTTGGGTGCTAAGGATCAAGCAGTGAATGTGTAAGGATGAAGGATGTTTGGCAGTGGGAGGGAGTTTATTTTGAGCAAAGTGAAAATCGTGTTGGCATCAAGAAAGAGTATTGCAAAAGGGCTATCCATCGAGATCTTAACATCAAAAAAAAAATGTGGCATATAGCCATATTACATGCTGCCACCGCGTGTATTTAATTAGATCCAGCGAGTCCTATCAATTTACTTAAGCCACCGAGTAATATATAATGTTCTCGGTGGATTAATATTAAAGATCCCTCTCTTGTTCTCATTGACTCCTGGTTCGCAAAAAGGCACAGCAAATCGATATGTTTGTCAAAGAAATAACACTGCAAATTGATATACTGAAGCTGCAGTCAGCGGTACGGCACCACTATCAGTGGACATTGCAGCATCGAACAAGGACCTACATCAAGGATTGGCGGTCGGTAGCATGGGCGCTCACGCTGCGGATCCTACACGATAATAACGCGCCAAAGCGCTTATACACCAGTCTGGAAGACTGTCGTTTGCGTTCGCACAGGATCAAGAAATTGCATGGTGATTTGCCGACATTGCAGCGATGAAGAAACGACATCCAGACACCTAACATATGGATATATGTCGTAAGTGTGAAAGGGAAGCAGAGACGAACGATCATCTTTGGCGTTGTTCAGCTGCCTTGTGCGACCAGCGACAAGAGTGGGGGGGATGCGGTGGAGGAGGCGGAGTCGAATGGATATCGTGCATGGCTCTGCCGCGCATGGAAGGCATCTAGAACTTTATGGCCTTTGCGGACCATGCACCTCGTGCTCATATGGATTTATGTTAATAATAATAAAAAAAATCAACCTTGGATAACTCATCGAACCACCACCAATATCATCCATCATACCTTAGAATAAACACTCATTGTGGTTGTTGCGGTGCAAAATGAGCAGGCGACATGGTGGCATGAAATATCTTTTCGGGCATGCGCAGTAGGCCTGGCGGTCGTGGTTTTTCTTTCACTTTTCGCACTTGGGCATGTTGTAGTGGTTTCAGAGTAGGATGGTGGTAGATGGCAGTGATAGAGACAGACAGAAAGAGAGAGAGTAGACGAGAGAGAAAGACAGGGAAAAGATATTTTTTATTATTCTTACTCTTGAATCCATCGAGCCTATGAGATAGAGAGGTCTACGTGACATGGCAGAGTATCCTCTTTCCAACTTTCAGCTTGTACGTAGATAAAGAGTCTTTGCCGGTACGTGGAAAGGTATGGATTAAAGATAATGTCACATTCTGGTGCCTTACACGTTGAATGAAATTGTACAGCGCAATGGTAGTTTACATTGTCATGTATGTGCAAAATAGTTATAAGTTCAAACAGTTAGTTACCCAAGTCCAGAAAGTCAGTTCATATTCCAGGGAACTAGTAGCGCTTTTATATTTGCAGATGGGGTGGGGTTTTACTTGAGCAAAATGTAAGATAGGGTGTAAGAGTGATTCTTTATTAACGACAATGGACTACAACTTCTCTCGTCATTGTAAATTAAAAAAATATGAGTTCCTTGAGGAACAAATCTTTGCAATAAAGTGGTTAACCTCAGCGACTCGCAGCTACAAGGCTACTCTACTGCTTACAACACCCCGTTCAATAAAAGTCGTCTGCGATGGATTTACCTCTCCCAATGTTTGAAATTCACATTAGCAGGCGCCTCATGAAACCTTTCCGCTCCACAAGACGACCCCACATAGTATGATTCAAGGCCCGAGGATCTATTCGTATTCAACTAAAAGTCGAAAAAGGCGGAAATCGTCGCGCTCTAGCACGGATTCTGACTTGGAGGCGTTCAGTCATAATCCAACGGACGATAGCTTTGGGCCATTGTGCTCATTATTATTATTTGAAAAACACGGGCATTTCATTTCACACGGCACGCGTTCGTTGCAATTAGCCGGCCCAAAGTTTGGTGGAGGTGCCAAATGTCGCGAGCAACTGGACAGACACCAGCATACCTCGGCCCTGGTAAAAAAAAAAAAACATACATCGGCAGGTCGTTTGCGCTACGACTCGTAGTATCCATACTATGCTGACATCCATTAACATATGTGTCTACATGTAAACTGTCGTTGAACACAGACAACAAAAGCAATCTACGCCGTCTAATGCAACTTCGACCGGCGCGTCTCATTCATTGAAGGCGAAAGGGCTTTCGGTCGGTATGTAGGTTTCTTTTCCCTTCAGCTACTCGCCTTTCGCGGTGTACTGTAGTCGATATCATGCACGCCAACCCCCAGGACGAGGAGCATGCAATACCAAGAGTTCTGTCAGCTGCGTTTGACATAGGAGATGTGAATCAAAGCCCAAGCGGTTTGAAGACTGATACGCGTTTCTGTCGACTGCAAGACACGAAAACGCGTCCATTTCAATCCCATGAGACCGATCGTCAATCCAGCATGTTTCTGTTTCCCATTTCCTCCGCATTGCAAAGCAAACTACTCCTTACAGGGTTTCTACACCTCTAACGCCTTCTTCTTTTGTCTCTTTTATTTTATACATTCTGATCCTCCTGATTGCCGATCTGTCAGGTCTGTCCTCCCAGGACAATGTGCGGGGAATAAAAAAATAGAGTAGATACCCTTACTCCGCAAAGCAGCCGCTCTGCTGTGTTTGTAATTTCTTTTATTTAGTGCTTGTAGTAATGAAAGGGAAATGATAAGTAGTAGCAAATCGAGTCGTTCTCTTGATGATCGACGTGTCAACCAAGGACGCGTTTCAAAGAAATAAAATAGTCAGTGCCATCAATTGGCCCTATTATCGGTTACCATGGTATTTGTAAACATCCTCAGTACAGATGCGTCCGTCCTTCCATCCCTCATCACAGTACACGTTCATTATCTCGTTCATGCAAAAAAAAAATATGTTTCTCTCAATGCTTTCGTAAGAGACCCAGGGCTACGGGCACCCGGGTCAAAAAAAAAAAAAAAAAAAAAAAAAAAAAAAGGCTGGTCACAGACTTTGGCCTATCGGCCTGCCAACAATGGACTGACCCGATCTTTTTCGCTTGCAATGTGGGGCGGGATCTCTGGTCCAGGCGGCGTACACTCTGTCGGAACAAACAAATAAAGAGAATAAAGAGAACAGAGCACAGCATCATCCTTCGTCGTCCTGCCTAAATTGTCAGAATGCCCTTTTCCTTTTTTCTGGGTTCACATGGGTACGTGTAGCGCCTCAGCATGGTACAGGAGTACAACAATCCAATGGCCTTCGGGTCCATTTCATTATGCATTGTGAAACAAAAGACAAAGCCAGGCCAGGTACTTTGCGCAACCTTTTGGTCTAAAGAACGATCGCGGATATGATGTTCGATGATGTACTATTATGTACTATTATGTACTATTATGTACTATTATTTTCTTTTTGAATAAATGAATGCTGTTTGTTATTTGTGCTGTTGTAGTAGTGGGGGGTTGTTCATGCAAAATGAGAAGAAAAGAAAAACGACGACTCTATTGTTATTGTATGCGATGCAAGAGAAAAAGGGAAGAGAGAAAAAGCGAACCAGAAAAATAAAGAGAAAGAGACCAAGACTAGAAAAGACTATGTAGACGATGTTGTACGCGGTAGGGAGGGGGGGAGGAGGGGGGACAAGTGAAGGGGTGATGATATATGCCATGCCAAATTTCCATTTCTCTTGGGGTTTCCATTTAGGACATGTTACCGCTGCTGCTGTTGGGATTGCCGTTGCTGCCGTTGTTGCTTCCATTCATCCCATAAGCGGTACCATATATGCTTGATCCAGGGTAACCAGTCGTATACGAAGAAGGCCCATAGCTCGACTCCATCCGCTGTGAATGGAACGAGTAACTAGGCCCTCCACTGGTATCGTATCCAAAATCGAGAGGTGCTGGCATGTGGGCCATCGTCGTTGCTGAACCTGCTGTGCTCGTGAATGGCAGCATGTGTGATTGCGTCGGGCTGTTGAGCGCCGTCACGGGCTCCGACATGTATCCTGCGACTCCAGATGGTACTGCATTCCTCATGGTTGGCGTCGTCACTGCTGAGGCCGATCCGATCTGCGTGGGTGGGGGTCTGCGCTTGTAAGGACCACGCTTGACACCCTTTTTGCGTACTTTGCGGGTCGAGTCAACACAGGTCTCTGTTAGACCGTACTTGATGCATCGTGCGCATGGTCGTCCTTCGTCGCACTTCTTGCATGCCTTTTGGCAGTTCACTATTGTAAGGAGGAAAAAGGACGAGTTTATTAGCACGACATGTCTTTCAATGACGAGATGGGCCTAGGAAGCATCTTTTCATGCTATCAAGAAATTCAATAAAGTACTAGTAAATAGAAAATGCCCCTTTGCGACAGGAACAAAGGAAATGACACACCCACACCCGGGGGTACCAAACCCTCTCATGCACCTCCCCTTCTCATTACTGCCAGTTCCCGTTCCAAGAGGGTAATACGCTCCATAGGATGTAAAGCAAAGCAAGGCATGTAGAGTTCTTTGTGGATCGTTGGTTGTGCTGGTTTTTTCTTCTTCAGATAGTCATCCTCTTTCTTGTTGCGATCCAGTCAGTAGTCGAGGAACTGACATGTGATGCAGGGGATATTGCCAACGGCTACCTCCTCTTCTCGCTCTCAACACTCATTCTCAATCTCAATGTCGCTCTTAACATTCACTTCTTTTTTTGTACGGTGAATGGGGATGACCTGTCCCCGTCCCCTGAGAGTCCAGGCTAATATACGTTCACCACCCAGTATCTCTATCGCTTACACAGCAACAGACCAGAGCATTATCTGTCTGCGTTTGAAAATATCGCCATCAGATAATACAAATGAAAAAATGAAAAATAGAATAGAGATATGTAGGTATAGAGCCGACTCTTTTTGCAATGAGGTGATCCCCTTTTGAGTTGAGTGAATCACACAATAAGAAAGACCTGCTGATAAATATAGAGAGAATTTTTTTTTTCCCAGGATTGAATAATCTCTTGAATAGAGTCGAGGGTTCATTCTCAGCCAGTACGAGAAAACGAAATCCTCAATCAAACCAGCGTCATGTCCCACACCCACGTTGTTGCTCAATAAACATCTTTTTTTTTTGTTTGTTTGTGGCGATACATTGTTGGTGAGTACACCAGCCCATAAATAATCAGCAATTCAATCGTAATAACGAACCCAACAGGGACGAGTACATTATGATTCAAGGAGGACGAAAGAACAAGACTTACCGCATGCATTCTTGACCTGGCGACGCTTGGGTTTTTGTGAGAGCTGGGCCTCATTCAATTGCTGGTACTCGTGCGTCGGTGACCCCGGCATGGAGCTGTAGGGAGTCGAGTGGTTCGAGTGATAAGGCGTACTCTGGGTCGAGCTGAATGCAGACGAACCAAGCAGCTGACGGTACTGTGCGTACTGCGAATCAGATAGCGGAGGCACCAAGGCTGCATATTGGGATTGTTGATGCTGACGCATCGGCGAAGGTGCGGTCGAACTGAACTGGACATGGGCTGCATTACCACCAACATTAGCGCCGCCATGATGGGGCTGCGACTGCTGCGGTTGCTGCTGCTGCTGCTGCTGCTGCTGAGACGCATAAGGTGGCGAAGAATTGTAATAGTTGTTCGAGTTCAGATCACTGGAATGACTGGTCTGGTGTGAGTACGAGTGCTGCTGTTGCTGTTGTTGTTGACTCTGGTATGCGTAGGATTGATGCTGAACATAGGGACTATTGCTTCCACTGTTACTGTTGCTGTTCACATTGCTGTTCACATTGCTGTTCAGGTGCGAGTTGCCACCATTGGGATGGTACTGCATATTGTTCAGCGTAGGCGATGATGGAGCGCTGGAGAAGGCACTGGTGTTGAGGTGTGTATTAGGGACCACGGGCGTGGTAGTGCCGCTTGGAACAGCTGTGGAGGCCGAGGAGACTGCGGGGTTCTGGTGCATGTTCATGGCCATGATGTGCCTGCTGAGGTTGTAGTTGCCTGAGGAAGCCAGGTTCGAGAATGAAGCCATGGGGCCATTCGAGGACGAAGACGAAGAAGGGGAGGAGTAAGACTGGTGCGACTGTTGGCCATACTGGTGGTTCGAAGAGTAGCTCGACCCTTGTTGCTGTTGCTGCTGCTGGCAGAACGGAGGCGGAGGGTGGTATGGCTGGGAGACATTGGGCAACGGAGTTAGCTCACCCTTGGCCTGGGACTCTTGTTGCTGCTGGCTGTAGAACGAAGGCTGAGGGTGGTAGGGCTGCGAGACGCTGGGCAGCTGCGACAGCGGCTCGGTCTTGATGTAGGGCTCCTGCTTGACAGGAGGCAGCTGCTGAGGCATGCTCATGCTGGGCATATGTGGTGTGTCGATTAAATCGGATCTGTGTTTGGTCAGGAGTAGAAGTAGAGCAGCGGTGGAGCAGAGGTAAGGAAGCAAGAAGTGAATGAGTGGATGAGTACAAGGGGGAGGAGATCCAAAGAGACAAGCTTCGCAACCTTGTTTGCTGATTCGAATCCGCAAAGGCTGATCAGTTCACATTCACTCACCTGTTGGCTGCAGAAGGAAGAGAAGGAGGAGGCGGAGGGGGATCAGCGATCGGCGATCAGTGCAGTGGTCGTCAGTAGGCGGAGGAGTGACAAAGGTTAAGAGGGAGGAGGAAGCAAATAGCGGCGGCGGAAGGCAGTTTTTTGGTGGCCAAAAGAAGAAGAAGAAGAAAAGGAAGGAAGGGAAGGGAAGGGAAGGAAAAAGAAGAGGGAGAGGGGTGTCTGACTATGACAAAAGGGCTATATATATTTTTTATGAATGTATACACATAGACTGAATGCCACTGCAGTGGTGAGTATTCAGTATGTGATTGAATGGGAGAGAGAGAGAAAGAGAGAGAGCGAGCGAGACCAAGCAGAGTAAAGCAGGGCAGATACAAGGGCAAGGCAAGGCAAAGCAAAAGCAGCTGAAAGATGCCCTTTTTTGTTCCTCTGGGCCCCGAGGGCCGTCTGATTGATCTGCCATGTCTTACTTCCTTCCCGTCACCCTCTCCCCTCCTCGACTAGCGCTCTCTCTTGCCCCCGCTCTCTCGCCCTCGCCCTCTCGCTCGCTGCCTGTCCCTCTTCTCAACCGTCTTCCTTCCCATCAGAGCGTCAATCCGATTCCTTGTGGCACCATCATTTTTCAGGGACAGGCAGCAGTCCATTGGACGACAGTATCAGCTATGACAAAACTCCATGTGGCCCACAACAAAATAGCCGTTGAACAGCTGTGTGGGTAGACATGTGCCCACTAAAAGTCATAGCTCTGCGTACCCTGTCATATATACCCTATCAAACAAGGCCCTTAATAGTAAGCACACGTACATACATGCTGCTCCCCTATTTTCCCCCTCAATTGGTCCCACCGTACTCCAGCTCGACTGACTCCATCGGTTCAATTCGATACATCTTTCAGGGGGAAACGTGATTACCCAGTAAAGATCATCCCCCATTCTTCATTCCCCATTCAACTTCCCACTCCACTTTTCTCATTTTCTGTCTTCCTTCCTTGTTATCAACCAGTACACCCACTCCTTCTGCTTCGTCCGGTCTGTTTCCTTCCCTCCTGCAGCTGCTGCAGCCCAATTGAACTCAAAAAAGTAACAAGGACATCCAAATATACACATTATATACCACTGACCAACACACATGAGTTTCCTAGGCCTGTAGGTTATTTTTATATCCCCTCCACACACGCACACCACACAACCTTTTTCTCTTGACGCTGGAATGCTCAATGATGCTGATGATGATGACGACGACAGGGTCCTAAGTCTTTGGTTCGACGATAATTATATCTCCAGGGAGCCAGGAACAACAATCAGAGCCGATTTATCTTTACAGGATGAGCAATTCGGCCACGCGCGATAAAAAAGAAAAGCACAATGCCATTACCATCCATGGCTCTGTACAGCGGCAATTTACAGAGCCGAACAAGAAGGGGCGCCAGGGTACTCACATATCATGGATCAGCAGCCAGTAAAAAAAAAAAAGCGGCGGTAACAGAGCAGAATAGCAATGAAGAGCCTCAACGAACAGGACAGGACACATATACAAGGACAAACTGATCGACCCATGGAGATGTCAAAAGGATGTTGCGAAAAAAGGACTGGAGCTCTGACTGACTGACTGACTGACCCGGTCCGATCCAATTGCTTTCTTTCGACGCTTTGTTGTGCTGTGTAGATCGTCCGGCAAGACCAAGGTGCCAAAGAAATCAGGCAATGTCTCGTCTCTTCAGAAGCAATACTTGCTAAAGGAATACGCAGAGCAGACCCTCGGCTCCGGGAACTTGCGTCTGGCCGTTCATCTGCCTGAAGGCGAAGACCTCAACGAATGGCTCGCAGTCAACAGTAAGCGACAATAATCGACCCTTTGTGCAGGAGGTGCATGTGGATGAGTGCCGACCAACAACAGCTGACCCAATCGTTACTGCAAAGCCCATTCTGACTACAAACCTTTCTTTTTACCCTTATTGTAATGCGTGATATTTTTGACCCTCCTGCCCTGCCTCCCCTCTTTTTGCCCCTAACTCCTGAACCCCTGGCATCATCCCCTGATGACTGATGACGATGACAATGGACATACTCTTTCTCCAGCGGTCGACTTTTTCAACCAGATCAACATGTTGTACGGGACCATCACGGAATTCTGCACGCCCCAGGATTGCCCCGTAATGAACGCAGGCCCTAAATACGAATACCATTGGAAGGACGATACGCAGTTCAAGAAACCAGCCCGTGTCAGTGCCCCCGTCTATGTCGATCATCTCATGTCCTGGGTTCAGTCCCAACTCGACAACGAGACCATCTTTCCTAGCAAAATTGGTACCGTGCATTCTCGATTCGCACCTATGCTTCGCCCGTCTTCATACTGCGAAGACTCTTTACTCAACACACTTTACTTGTTCTCCATTCCTCTCCACATTGGATGATGAATCAATCCCCCTCCCATAGGAGTGGACTTTCCTCCGGATTTCAAGACGGTGATCAACGACATATTTCGCCGACTGTTCCGTGTCTACGCCCATATCTACTCGATCCATTTCTCCGTGATCGTCTCCTTGGGCGAAGAAGCCCATCTGAACACGAGCTTCAAGCACTTTATCCTCTTTGTCAAGGAATTCAATCTCATCGACCCAAAGGAACTCGCTCCACTCTCGGATCTCATCGAGTCCCTCGTCGCACAGCTTAAGAACTAACCCCCGAGTCCGGGTCACTTTTTTTTTTTTTTTTTTGATCCTTACATTGAATCGTGTACATATACATACGAAAAAGCGTCCTTATTCTTATCCTTTCAATACATTTTCCGTAATACTGCAAATAGTCCCTTCTGACATTATGATCAACATGTGGAAGAGATCTTGTCGATCGAGAAAAGAAGGGAAAAAAAAAGTTGTTTTTGCGCAAGCAGTTTTTAATACTCCAGCTTCCTTTGTTCTTTTCCTGGGGGCCAAAAAAAAAAAAGAATTACTCTCTTTTTAAGCGGCAGCAACAGGCTTGACCTGCTTCTTGGCCTGAGTACCCTCACGGAAACCGTTCTTGAAGCGGCGGTTGACCTGGGAGAGGTAGCGCATGCGACCGGTTCCGGTCGTCTTTCTGCGCGTGGCCTTCTCGCTCCAGTTGTCTGTTTGATTGTTGAGTAAAATAAAAAAAAAAAAGGAAAAGGAGATTGTAACTCTGTCAGTAAAGCTATCATAAAGTCAAGAGAGCATCGGGGAATGTAGGTGTTCAAGGAAGAGGGAGACGTTCGTGGACCGTCGCTGCTGTTGTTGTATAGTGCAAAAGGCGCGTGTCGTGCTTGAACCAAATCCTTGAGATTGTTCACAGTTTTCATTCCCTGTCATCCGTCCTTATGCAGCGTCGCGACAATTCCACAAAAGGCCGTGTAGTCCATCTTTGACGCACTGAAAGTCGTAATAACCATGCTGCTTGAATGCTGCCGAAAATCAAATCAAACGCCCAGTTTGCTTGCCGCCAGTATTTTTTTTTCCCTTTTGGATATCACATATCCTGTCAACTGATCCTGCAACAAACTGACCGATCCTTTCGAGTCAATTGATTACTATGCTGCTTCCTTTTTTCTTTTCTTCTTTTTGCCGATTATTTTCTCCATGTAACAATTGTTCGCCTCAAAGGGAAATGAAAAGAAAGAAATCGCCGGTGAAGAGGCGCAAAAAAGGATCGGAAGATGATGCTTACAAGAGCGGAGCTTGGCAGCGGGGTAGCCGCACTGAGCGCAGGTCTTCTTCTGGTTGTGGAAGGAACGGCGTCCACAGCTAAACATTAGTTAGTTACAAAAGGGAACAAGAAACAGGAGAGATCTATCGTCAGTCGCACTGATCCTGAAGCCAAGTCAAGCTCCTGGAAGGACTTGCAAAAAAAAAAAAAAGACGTACCGACGGCACAAGGTGTGAGACTTGGTGTGGCGTTTACCAAACGAAGAGGTACCCTTAGTCTAAAGGCCGTTCGTAACAGAAAGATAATAAGAGGTGGGGGTGTGAGTTTGCTGTGAGTACTTCTTCAAACTGACGAGGCGCGATCCTGTGGAGAGGAGACGAGTTCCATCACAGTGCTGAAAACATCAACTGCTGCTGCTGCCGCAATCGATTCCCGAGATGGTCGTACTTGTTGATCCTGGGCGAACGTTGCGAAAGGTCGGCGAGGTGTTTGGAGGCGGTGGCGATCGAGTTCGACGATCATTTGCTGTTGTCAAAAAGATCCTGCTCAGGGTTTCCACCTGTTTTGTACACCAAAAAGTGCTGAGATCCCTGGTGATGCCGATTTCAACTCTACAGAGCATCCCTGCGCTCCGCATCATAATCCGTAGCTCATAGGGACTCCATGATGTTGGGTTCGACATAGTTCCCCCTCCAAGTTGATCGATTCACTCTACTCTGGCAAGAGCGCGTCCTGAAGCGATTGTCGATGAACATCATGATTCCCTCCGAACAATAATTCCTCTGGGGTTTGATACATGACGGATTGTTCGATCCAGGTTGGTGGTGTCTGTTTATACTGATATGTTGGATGGATGGATAACAGTTCCTGATCCTGAGATGGATGGTTCTCGCCCCCTCCTTGCTCCTTCACATATAGCGTTCACTTAGAGACCATTTCGAGTAATTGATTTTTTGGAAAGGAAGGACCCCGCAATTGCTGGTTGAGCAGATCATAAAAGATCGATTTTCTACACGTGACCTCTAGGCTCCTAGGCCTTGTCTGTATATCTGGGGTTTGCAATAGAAAAGTATCTTCATTTATGGATACCATGAGTTCATTTTCAATGAAAAAAAGATGTATTGGTTTTATGATATGCTACATGCTACATAGTGAGAAAAAGAAAAAATGCCAAAAAATAAACGAGCACGAGGGGAGGGGAGGGCCTTCTAAAAATGCCACTCCTTTTCTTTTTTTTAAAAACGTTCCTTCATACGAGCAGCCTTGGTTCGCAACGTCGAATAGACCTTGCCTGGTGGAGAACCCAGAATCAAAGCAACGATCGCATCCCTCGCAGTCTTGATGTTCTGGAATGATCCCAGAATATGGATACGACTACCACAAGAGGAAGACGGACGTGAACATAAAACAATAAAATAGAAATGTGTTCGTTAATCAAATAGAAACATCGAAAAGGACACAGTATATCGCTATATAGCAAATACCGAGCAATAGAGACAAGAAGGAGGGATACTCACGTTTCTGCGAGGACGATACGGGTCTTGCTGGCGTTCTCAATCGTAAATTTGGTCTTTCCGTCCTTTCCTGCAATACGACCAATCGCACGGGACAGATGGTCACCATGCAATGTCTTCACATCCTTGATCTCGAACGAGTCCAAGTACAAGTCATCCAATCTCAGCAATGCAGTAGCATCCTAAATCGTATGAATAAACAAACATACAAAAAGAGACTTGGTATAAGAACAATCAAATGCCTCTCTCCAGTAACTCAATTGCAAGTTCCAGAAATGTGTCCAGAAAATGTAAAATGGCGTCCAAAACTTACATCGATATCAAAGCCCAACGCGAACGCTCTAATAAAGTCAGCTCCCTTTTGCAATGCACCGGTATCATCAGTATGTTTTGACGTCTACAAAACAAAAACCAAATAAACGGAATTCCTGTCAGTTCGTTTGCCTCCGTCGCAATTGATTCAGCATTGAGTATCTTGAACAGTGTCCCTTGCGTGTGCGACGAGACGAAAGTTACCCTGATCTCAACAGACTTGCTCTTGACGTTCATGCGGACCTGAAGTTTGAGATGGTCGACCAAGGGTGAATAGATCTTCATCCACTCGTTCTTCAAGGGTGTCATCCTGTGAGGCGGGATGGCGATCTTACGCTGCTGCACCGTTGAGTTGCTCTAGAAAATGTGATAGCGATAACAAAAATCCGTAATCAGGACTGGTTGATGAGTCGCCAATCCCGGTTCAATTACATCCGCGAAGCATTCACTCTGACAATCCTGTATTGCCGCCCGTTGCTACTGAGGCCGACATAGTGACGATGATGATCGGAGGGAAACGAGGCTTCGACTTACAGCCATCTGGTTAGCCTTCAGGGCTGTGAACTTTGGTTTCTCTGCGGTCTCCATATCCATATCCTCAGTCTCGGCAGCAGCATGCCCAGTAGTGTTTCCATGTTCTGGAAGGGTATCGGCAGAGATCAACACATCGTCCTCATCCTCTTCGATATCATTGTGGTGCGCCGAGGGCTTCTCGACGGGCTTGGGACCCTTGTAGGAGGCCAGCGAGGACATTCTGTAATGGACTGGCTTATTGGTTATGGAAGGCGGTGAATGTGATGGGAGACACGAGGCGAAAGTTAAAGAGGAAGTACGTGATGCCGCAGAAGTTGGTTCGGTAGCGCTTGAGTCCCGGAAAGTTGAGTGTTGCAGGAGAGGGTTGATGCTGGCATGCCAAAACAAAAAAAAAAAAAGTGAAAGTTGGAGGCAAAAAAACACAAAAAGCCACCTCGAAAGTGACTGCAACAAGGGTACCTTACAAATGGGAAGTATGCAGCGCTGACCAATTCAACTCTCAAACCCACAACTGCTTCGCCATGCTCCTTCTTTCAAGAAGCCTTCTCTGGCATGCACGAACAATACCTGTACCATCGCCCAATGCACGCCTCACATCCATTACCACTCGCTTCTTTTCACTATCCGCCATTCGGCATTCCAAAGATGCGCCTTGTAAGCAGACACTGCATGAAAAAAAAAGCCAAAATATCTGCACTGCGACCAGAACTAACGCTCTGCGATTTCTCCCTGGTAGCTGATAGCAGACCAGTCGTCATCTCTGGTCCCTCCGGGAGTGGGAAATCCACACTGATTAGTAAACTCTTTTATGAATACCCCTCCACCTTTGGCTTCAGTGTCTCACGTAAGTTCTTCATCCCCACCCTACGCGCAGTGAATTGAACTTCTTCCTCTATAGCCTCCTAACATCAATCGGAACCTCTTTTTTTTGAACAGATACCACCAGACTCCCTCGTCCTGGCGAGCAAGATGGAATCGCCTACCACTTTATCTCTCCCTCGACCATGTCTGAGCTGATCTCTCAACAAGACCCACGCTTCTTTCTCGAACACGCCGTCTTCTCTGGCAACCATTATGGCACCAGCAAAAAAGCTGTCCAGGACGTGATCAATAGCGGAAAAATCTGTATCCTCGACATTGATCTACAGGGTGTCCGAAGCGTTCGAGAGTCGGGTTTGGACGCGAGATATGTGTTTGTTCGGCCAAGGGGTTTGGAAGTTCTGGAGAGGAGACTGAGGGGGAGGGGGACCGAGACAGAAGAGGCGATCAGGAAGAGGCTGGAGATTGCGAGGGCAGAATGGACCGAGGGGTTAGAGGGAGGGATGTTTGATTGCGTGGTTGTGAATGGTGAACTCGAGGAGGCGTACAGGGATCTGAGGGATTATATCTTCTCGCCAAGGCGGTCATAGCTGTGAAAGTACCATGCTCCAATGGTTCCTGAGAAATAAAATCAACGTTGGCGCTGCGGCGGTGACTGTCCTGTGCTCTTTTTTTTGACGTACATGTACCTTTTACTATTTATGCGCTGTTGTCCTGGCTCTGCTCCACTCTTCTTCCCACACACACTCACTCTTCTTCACCTTGTCTTCATCGATGTCAGCACCCACGACCCACCGACTCATCAAGGAGAATCAGATGTCTGGCATTGCCATTCAGGATTGGTCTGTGCTCTCCTACAAGACCTCGATTCTCAACTCTCAGGAAATCGACGTGTACGTCCTTGCTTTTTTTATTTTATTTTATATCGCACTCCCCGCTACTCTTTTGCAAGCAAGGCCTTTGTCCAAACCCACAACAAAGAAATAAAGGAAAAAACAGCAAACAACAACTAACACTGGGTACATAACCGAATGAAATAAACTACAGGGCGACGGCAGATCTGGGTATTCCAATCCCAGAGATGATCTTTGGAAACAACTATCTTTCAGTCGAGCACAAGTCTGGCTTCAAACTCGAGTTCAAGGCCCTACCTGCGCTGGCTATGGTCGATCAATCCACAAAGACCAGCGAACTCATCAAAGTCTCCTACGCACGCGAGTGGTTCGATAAGCGCAGGTACATACAAAAAACAACAACAACAAAAACGCAGGGGTTCTTAAGCACCAACGCAAATGAAACCCACTACTTTTTATTTATTGCGAGCCAAAGTTGCGAAACCCCCCCCCCCCCCCCCCGTTTCTGACTAAAAGATTCTTTATTACTGTTCTCCACGCACGCGTGAACTGATCGACTTGTGTTTTCGATTTAGCATGGCGAACCAAGAACATATTACGGACGTGGTCAAGCCGTACGATTGGACATATTCGACCAAGTATGCGGGTACGAACCTGAGTAGTCCAGAGCACCCACAAATGCAATTCGTCGAGACGAAGGATAAGAGCGAGTGTATCGATATCGAACAGCTCAAACGACCAGATCCAATTCTGTTTTATGATGAAAACATCCTTTTTGAGGACGAGCTCGCCGATAACGGAACCGCCGTCTTGACCACCAAAGTGGTAAGTTTTTTTTTTTAACTTTTTATTTTCCTCCCAGTTCTACGTTTTTTTCTTTGGTCAAAGCTGGTCTTGATTATTTTTGCCTAAAAGTGTTTGTTCTCGTTTTGTTGACTCCTTTCCTTTCCTTTCTTCTTCTTTGTTATATTAGCGAGTGATGCCATCGTGTTTCCTGATTCTGTTACGCTTCTTCTTACGCGTTGACGACGTGCTCTTCCGGATTCACGATACCAGGATCTACCACCGTTTCGGAATCAACACTGTCATCCGAGAATGCTCCACCCGAGAATCTTCTTACCGGGATACTCGCGCCGTACGTTTACTTCATATCTCCTTCTGCTCTCTCTCACTTCATATTTGTCATTGGATAAGGATAAGAATAAGGAAACTGACTCTTTACCATTTGGATTCGACGACTGACATGTCCATTGACATACATGCTCTTATGTTATTGATGATGGCGCATATAGAAAATTCCAAGGTCGAAGGGCGAAGATTTATCACTGCTATTGGATTCGAATTGGGTCTCATCCCAGCTTCCAGAGCTGTCTTCACGGGTCGAAGTAGCACAGTTGGAGCTAGAATAAAGAAAACAAACATCACGCATTTGGAACAGACACAATTCGTTCAGAAATGCATTGTTCTGCCATATGTACATACCTCTTTATTATTGTAATTTGCAAGTAAAAAACAGAACAAAAAAAAAACAGCAACTTTTTTTTTTTTTTTTGCAAAGTTGAGATTGACGCTGTTCATTTGGAAGCAGCAGCCTGGACTTTCTTATAAAAGGCCTCTGCAAAGTCCGCAACGGTCTGCCCGTTAGAGAGATCGGTCACGTCAGCGGGATAGCGATTAAAGGCAAAGGGCTGGCGCATATGTTGGCTTGCTTGTTCCGAAGGAAGTAATCTCAAAGACATCCGTTCCTGGGCCAAAAGAAGTTCTTCCCATTCAAAGAGCAGAGGGTCCGTCTTTTGAGCAAAGGGGTTGAAGTCGATCACGTAGATGCGTTCACGGTTCCGGGTGATGTATACGTCGAACGTGTCTTTGTTTGCAGAGCAAATTGCAGGATAGAAAGACGACGTTTTAGGTTAATGGCCGCCATATAGAGAAATGAAAGGAAACAATGGCAGAAAGACTTACAGTCGGGATCTGGAAAATTGCTGCTGATTTTCTGTTCGAAAAAGTTGATAATCTTTTGCTCAATTTCATCCTGGATGCCCTTCAAGAACTCGTAGTATGTCATATCTCTCTGCGAAATACCTAATTACATACAATCGTAAAGAGCAAAAGACCATGGATATCAGGCCTCCTCTTTTCTCACCGTACAAGTTTGCTCCGCAATATATATATATAAAGGCTTCGAAGTACCCACGCACTTACCAATCAACTTATTATCCCTGACAAAGCACCGAAACTCCATCGAGGGTGCCAAATCAAACCACTTTCTCAGCACCAACTCCACCGTCTCCGGCCTCTTCCTCACCCCTCCCCCACCGCCGACATTTTCTCCATCCTTGGTAAGGGCCTTATCCGAACAATCCTCGTACGCATGCGCAAGATCATGCGCAACAAAGTCGGACGATTTGAGGAGAAGAAAGATATCCTGGGGTGTGTGGCATTTGAGCGTATTGGTCGTCGCGATCCAGGAGGCATCTCTGGGAGAGGACCAATTGAGTTTCGGAAAGACCTCACCGCCGAGATCAGAGATGGAGTTACAGATCTGCCGTTCCAAGCCGGGAAAGTGAGGCATTTGTGCCTGTCATGGATAGTGATAATGGTAATAAAAATAAAAAACAAGAGAATAGGAGGTGAGAAAAAAGGAGGATGGAGGATGGATAAGAAGAGGAGGGATGAAATGTGTCGAGACGGCAGATGATATGTTATTCTCTGTAGCCATCCATAGTGCTGCACAGTGTCTATCTATAGTGCTGCATAGTGTCAATCCATGAGAGTTGAGAAACGGGCAAAGGAACTGTATATATTACCTCTTCACCCGCACCGTCGTCCCCATCATCATCATCGTTGCTGTCGCTATCATGTTCCTGCGCCTGGCGGAACGTTTCCTCCTGAAGCTTCTTGAACCGATCCATATCACTGATCCCGTTTCCTTCATATTCATCTTCACTTTCACTGTCGCTCAACGCCATCGTAATCCCGCTAAATTTGCAGTACGAAACAAAAAGCAGATCAGATCAGACAAAGAACTCGCAAGAAAAACAAACATAGAAGCATCGAACAGTTTAGCATGAAAACATAAAACCCTACGTCTGTCCAGGAATAAAGACCCCGTCCGCATTGAGATATTCGATAAAATCCTCTGGCAAGGGTATGATCTTGGATTTGATCGTGATGCCGCGAAACGACGGATACCAGGATGAAAAAGCGCAGTTCTCGAGTCGTTGATGTGTCAACAGTGGGAACACAAGCGGCGTTGTTGTCGTACCAGCAGTATCTCCTTGCGACTGTTGCTCCTGCTGGACGAGTTCATCCTCGGGTCTGTAAATACTCATGGCGGTCGGTGATGGCAACGAAGTGATGCACAAACCCTTCACTCGGTTGTTTGGAGCAAAAAAGATTTTCATGTCACAAGAAATCATTTGCCACCAATTTTCAGCATGTAGCGCAAACAGCTTGGTATGGTATGGTCCCAAAGAGGACATGTTTTATTTTCTTTATACAAAGTCTTCATCCTCCTTTTCATTGCCGACAAAGGGACATGGACTGCGACAGCTGCATGTACTTCTTCATCGACATCTCCATCGTAAATGGTAGATTGTAGCCCTTGAGCACATATGACCATCAAATATAGAAGATAAAAAATATAAAGGAAAAAGAAAAAGAAAAAGAAAACCAATTGATGGATGAGAGCGACAGACAGAGAGGATTGGATATGTTACAAGTTATCATGTTACAAAGGGGTAAAGAAAAGAGACAGAGTGATAAAGTAAAGAAAGGCAACAAATAACTTGTGAGCTAGGATAGGGGGTTGATATAAACGGGCGAAGCATTAAAGCATGAAAACACGAGAAAAAAAGGGATATGGATACAGTTTTGTTGAAAGGCTAGAACGACACTGGCGCATTGTCCGACGATCCTTCTTTTTTGCCGTGGTTAATGTTGCTGTTTACGGCTGGACCACTGTTGCTGTAATCGTCGCGTCCCTGACCGCCGTAATAGTCGCCCGGTCGTCGACCATACCCTCCTCCTCCAAGACCTCCTGATCCTCCAGGTCCATTCGGTCCTCGACTCGGCCCATAGAACCCACCATTGTTGCCAGATGATCCAAGACCACTACTACCTCCAGGCGCGCCAGGCCCAAAATAGTCCCCGCGTCGGTCGAATCGATCACGACGCTCACGTTCTCGGTCTCTTTCAAGGTCCCGCTCGCGATCTCGGTCCCTGTCGCGATCTCTGTCTCGTGGGGGAGGAGGAGGGAGACCGCCACGTGGGCCACGGTAGCCTCCGTAGCCTGGAGATTCCACGCCACCGTTCCCTCCATAGCTCCACTCGTCTCCATTCATGGATCGATGTCGTGCACGCTCTTCTGCTTTGTAGTATTCGCGCGGGCCCGAGGGTGGCGATGGTCCTGTTGGAGAAGAAAGATGTCCAGGACGCTTAAATGATGACGAGTCCTCGTTATATCCGTAGTGACTGTTTGTACTGGAGTATCCACCATCGAATGGCGAAGACGGCATGCCCCCCGAAGTCAAAGAATGTTGCTTCTCTCTTGTAGGCGAGTTTAGTGATCCTGTAGGTGGCCGTTCAAGTCTGTCCGAGGGAGACCCAAAATATCGGGGAGACGATAGACGTGTGTCCCCCGACCTCGAGTCCAAACCTCGATGATCAGCACGGTAATTTCCACCCGTCGTCATGGACGCGGGCGCCGATGGGGGCGAGTGACCCCGTTGACTTCTGGGAGTTCTCCATCCTGCGGACCCTTGGCTCGTTGGCGGCGATGTTCCAAGCTTGGCTGCTGGACTCTTAAGATCAGAATTGACGGCCTGGGTCTCTTTCGGGCTCGTATTATTGAACTGAGGCCGCTGAGTAACAGGCGTTTTTCCCGGAGATTTCATCGCTGCAGAAGATCCTCCAATGGTTTGAAGCTGTGCATCGGATGGCGATGAGTTACGTGGTGGTGAGGAAGTCAAGTTCAACTTTGAGAATGGTGTTGGTCCCGCGGAAAGAGAAATAGGACTGAAGGGCTGAACTGGAAAGTAGTCGGCCGAGGACTGCGAGGCATCTTGGGCACGGGACGACAGCCCAATCAATGGTGTTGGCAAACTGGTGCCGACCTGGAAATAATCCCCTCTTGAAGTTGATTCCTGCTCCACAATCGCCTTTGACTGAGCCTGCGGCTCTTCGCTCATTTCCACATCCGCATTAACGTCCACAGATTCGGTTTGCAAATTACTCGACGTCTTCTTCGCAGCACTGCCGACGACATCCTCGCCTGTGCCGGTGTTCCTGTCCTCGCTCTTCGATGTCTTTGGCGCTTCGAAACTAGGTGTGCCTGCAACACGCTGTGAAGCCTCCTGGCGTTTTTTCTGGTACTCTTGAAGGGACAACTTGACCTTGGGAATGGTCAACGCGGCCCCCATCGTCGTCTCGGATGGTTCGCCGACACGCATGGCAGCCACGTCCAAGGTTTGGGACACTGATATCGGAGTGTCTTGGATCAGACATGGCTCACTCATCTCGACATCTACAATGTCTGCTGTCTTAGATGCAGAAGAGATATCCATTGCTGTTGCGGCAGGTGCTACTTCACTTAGATCCTCAGACGGGGCAGGGGAGTTAGAGGCTAGTCGCTTTGCATGATAGGTCTCCAGGCTGAGCTTTTGAGGCGTCCGCGGTCTGTCCACAGGCTTGGGTCCAGCTACGGCCACAGGTGTTTCCTGAGCAACTGCAACTGATGTGATGATAATTGGCTGCTGAATGGGCGTCGGTCGAGATACAGATTTGGTCTCAGCTCTTGGTTCGTGGAAATTCTCCTGTTGGTGGTTAGTTGCTGTCGAACTCGTCTCCGGCTTGACATCATCGCGAAAAAGATTGAGAACATCTCCCTCGATCATGGAGGGCTGCTTGTATTCCAAGGGCGGGCTGGTTTTGGAAGAGATCGTGCAGGCAGACTGCTCCTTAGATCCACTGCCGGATTCTGTTCCAGGCAAAGGCACCGTAGACGTGAAAGTATCGATCGCATCCATGGGTTGGTTCAAATCGATAGTAGGCTCATCCTCCTCCAGCTTAAGATCAAAAACTTCCTCAGCCTTCTTTCTCATCTCCTCAGCCTTTTCGCGTGCTTCCTCCTCTGCCAGCGCCCTCTGCTTCAAGTATATCATTTTCCAGATCTTTTTACAGGGAAGCACAGAGGGCTTCAACGAAGATGTTGGGAGAGTTTCCTTTGGAAGATTCTTTTCGCGCAATATCCGCCGACCATTCTTGTGGTTCGTCTCCTCCTCCTCATCGCTGGTGTTCCCGACAATGCTCACGAAACCGCCCTCCACGGAGCTCGCGCCTGATAGGTTCTGCACTTCTTCGAGAGTGTCTAATGGTTGTGTAGTCGAGTGTCCTTCCGAAACAGGGTCTGCATTGCTGTGCTCAGCCATGCGCTTGCCGCGCGATGCTGCTGCATAGGGCTGCTTTTTCCCGGGCTGAATATGTACTTTCTTCGAGAGCTTGCTGGAGGAGTCTTTCATGTCAGAATCTGATGCTGCCGAAGACTGGGAAAATGTATCAGCTTCCATCTGCTCGCGGTCTCGTTTGCCTAATTGAAAGAGATTAAGAAAGCAACGAAATTTGGTTAGCAGGCTGTTGCAAAGTCGCTCGTACATATTTTGACATTCATCGAGTCTTCCTTACCTTGCGACTGAATCGTTTGAACCCTCTTGTTGTTAATGGGTGCTGTTCGATCCAGGGAGAAGGGGTCCTTGCGCAAGGCCGCATTGTTCGAGTCGGAATCGATGCCACTGTCGCCGATCGAGATATCGTCGTCCTCTATGTTGCTGGTCTTTTTCCGAGGCGACTCTGCTCTTTGGCCAGCGTCTGCTGGCCGACTTTTGTCGCGTGGACGAGTCTTGGGTGAGGTGATCCCTGCTCGTTTCTGCTGCGAGGCGGTCGAGTCCTTTGCGCTAGGTTCCGTAGACTTTTGCTTTGCGTTGCCTGTTGACGATGCGTCTCGGTCCTCCATCTTCTTGATTAGCATCAGTGCCTGCTTCATTTCTCGCGGTGACATTTCCTGACTGGCAGTGGTAGAGCGTTTGGACGGCGAAACCTGTCTCTCTGTATTGGTCAGCTTCCGCCGCCGATGATCGTCTGATTCTGAATCCGAGTCCATGTCCTGCTCGACTCGAATAGGTCGCTGCTGCGGATGGCCTTCATGCTTCGACTTCTTAGATGAATTTTCAAGCTTGAATGCTTTGGGCGACTTGCGTCGCGGACTGTTCTCAGCGACAGAGAGCTCCTCGTCGCTCGTGTCCTGATCCGCAGATCGCTTCCCTTCAGACCGTTCCCGCTGGCTCCCATATCGTTGCCGCAAGCTGTCAGCGGTTGCCTTTTTGGGTCGACTCCCTTTTGTCATAGCAGTCGAGTCATGATCGCGCGTACCCGATTCTGACACGCCATCCTTGAGCATTTGATGAAGGACGCATGTTTCTTTGTTTTCACAAGCACAATCCGTTTGAGCAAGCAGCGTTGATGCAACTAAATGCTTTGCCTTGCGGACCTCCTTCAAACTCCTCCTTGCGGCGCTATCTTTGGGCTTTTCTGTCGAGATCTTGATGGACTGGAGTGCGAGATGATCCTTGTTCCAGTTCCAATCAAGCATAATTTCCTGACCCTTGCCGATTGGGACTTTGGCAAACAGCCCCAGATGGACCGTCTGGTCCTGGACGCCCGGGACAACGATGCTCTTTACTTCTGTATTTGGGAAACACGACCTCCGGACGAAACGAGCATCGTTACCACTCCTTCTTGCGTCAACGACCAAGTTCAAGTGTGGGTGGAAGAGAACGAAGGGCTTAGGGGTCGCCAAGATGGAATACTGATTAATCGGGTCCGCCTTGTAAGCCGACTTGAGGGAAACCTCGCCCTTGAACTCCATCATGAATCGTCCTGCGCCAATGTTGCTCTCTGCAAAGAGTCCATACTGCGGCGCCGGCGAGTGGGATGACTTTGAAGGCAAGATGTGCTTGACGACCGTCTTCATGAGTGGTCTTGCCAACGACTCTCGTTCCATTGATACCACATTGGACGGGTCGGTAGGTGGGGCTGAAGATGTTGAACATGGTTGTGAACCGAATGTGTTCGTACTAGACATCTCTGGACTTTCCGGTATTGATGGTGTTGAAGAGCCAGCGGCAGCGGCAGCGGCAGCATTGGAGGCGACGAGCTCTTGCAGCTTGACTCCCGAGGTCAGTGAGAGGGACCGCTTTCTTGATTGTGCTTGACGAAATTGTGCAATCACCTGCCGAAAGAGATCCTGTGCAGCCTTTGACGTGACTATATTAGTCTCAATAGGCGAGAACTCGAATTGGTATGCATCCAGAGCATCTTCTTGGCCGTCGCTTTCCATGTCGAAGTCGTCGTCTTCGTTTGTGACTGAGGACATCCTGGAACCATTCGCTTGCCCGGTTGACTTGTGTTTGCTGGAAGACTGGTGATGTGAAGAGGATGTTGAGGTGCTGGTGTTTTGCGATTGTGGGTACTGCGGCGCCTGCTTGTTGCCACTGGAGCTTTTGCTCTTTTTGCCATTGACGTCTACTACGCTAGACGAGTTCTTGCCTTGGTAACCGTTGGTCCCGCTGTTACCAGTCGTGCCTTGAAGTGCGCCGATTTCCTTTGTGGTCGAGGACGAAGGGCCGGAGATGACACTTTGCTCAGCGATGCCGCTGCCTGCTGAGCCAAACTGCTTCCGGGGTCTCCCTACGTTTGGTTTTCTCCGTGAGGGGGACTTTTCTCGCTTACGCTCGGGAGTACCGATCCGCCTCCGCTGAATCTCATTAGCTCTCTTCCGATCTACAGGACGAGGACTGCAGAGTTCGCAGAGATACTTGTCTGGCACGTTGGACTGGAAGATTCCAACACAGACAGCATGTTGCCAGACAAAACAGCGCTCGCACTGGATGGTGAATCCGTCGTCATCGGTATAGTTACAGATGCAACGGATAATACCTGCATCTTCATCGTCTTCCTCGTTTTCGCCTGATTCTTCATCCTCGTCCGCGATGTTGAGATTGCTGTGGCTGTTGCTGTGATTACTATTTGTACTGCTGCTGGCGTTGCTGTTCGCAAGGCGATTGATGGCCTTGTTGGCAAGGTTTGTGATGGATGGCGAGGGTGCCGTTGAGCTCAATTTGGCGGACATTATGTTGTTGCTTGTGGTTTGGGTGGAGTTCCTTGCTGGGGAGACTGTGAGAAGTGGCTGTTTGAGTGGATGGTGCGATGGTGGGGCGATCGAGGTCCTCCTGAGATGGAGATCGTGGAAGTTGGACTGGAGGACTCCTTCTTTAATGTGCCTTTGATCGCGCGGGTTTCATGGTACAGTCAAGTAGAGATCTGAGTTGAGATTGAACAAAATAAAATGTGGGCGTTAATAAGTTCTATTTGATCGCACTTTCAGGTAAGCAAGAGGCGAGGCTCCAGCAGGGTCGAGAGAAAGACAGTGGGGGCTGAATCCATCCAAGCAAGACACACAGGATAGTATGACGCACCTTTATGTTGCTGTAATGTTAGCTTTGGGCTTGAGAAGGGGGAGGGAGGAGATTGATGAGGAGTGAAGTCGAGGGCGATGAAGGGGTATGTGTATGAGAACGAAACTAGGAGGGGCAGAAGAAAAGAAAGAGAGAGAGAAAATAAGCGAAAAAGGGAAAAAGGGAAAACGTCAGCAGTCTGTCAGCGCAATGGTAAAGGAGAGGCTGAAGGAAGGGAGGGAAGAGGGAGGGAATGTAAGTGAGGAAGTGACTGAGAAAAAGAAAAAGAGAGAGAGGGAGAGAGTGAGAGTGAGTGAGAGCGAGAAAGAGAAAGAGAAAGAGGGAAGGGAATGGGGGAGGAGAGAAGAGCCTTTGATGAGCAGATGAGAATCCCCTGTTGCTGTGACAAAAAGCGATTCAAACAATAGATTGCAGTAATGCATATAACGCAACATAATAGAAAGGACACAAGAACAGAAGACAGCCAGTGTCCCCTCCCTTCTTCCCTCCTTCCCTCCTTTCCTTTCAGATACGAATTCGAAATACGAAATGCGAGTGAGAGTGGGAGTGAGAGTGAGAGTAAGAGTGAGAGCACCAAATATGAGAGCATTTTGCTGATGCTGAACATCAGCATCACTGTGGCTGAGAGGAGAAGAGATGGCGCAAAGGAAGGAATCGATGGATGCAACTGCATTCAAAAGACAGAAGAAGAAGAGGAGTAAGGAGTGAAGCAAGCAAGCAAGCGAAGCAAAGCATGTTTGTCTGTGTTAAAAAGATGAGCAACCAACAATACCAACAACACCAACAACAACAAAGAGGTCATGCGACTGATCCCATGGCAGCAGTGGTTGCAGACTAACGCAGCACCAGTGATTGGTTTTTATTGGAAAAAAGAAAGAAAAAAAAAATAAGCGAGATCTGTAGGTAATACTCACAAAAGCGAAGAAGACGAATAGTTTAAACAACGACCGGCAGAAGGATGGAGTGAAGGAAAAGAATGAATGAAGGATGGATGGATGGATGGATGGATGGATGGATGGATGGATGGATGGATGGATGGATGGACGGATGGATGGATGAAGGGAAATGGAAGGAAAATAAGGAATTGGGAGGGGAGGAGGAGCGAGTGCTGGGTTGAGTGACTAAAAAGGGAGGGAAAGAAAGGATGTGGAGGAAGAGACCGCCTTTTTTTGCTGTGGGCTGTGGCCAGAGAGAGAGAGAGAGAGAGAGAGAGAGAGAGAAGAGAGGGGAACGGGCCCCACATGCAGCATGCAGCAGCGAGGACGAAAGAGAGAGAAGGGCGGCAAAGTGAAAATGCGGAAATGTGGGACAACGAGAGAGAAGGGGGGAGAAAGAGCTGAGAAATGCGTTCAAAGTTACGGCCAGGCATGTGACTGCGACGGCGATTTATTTTATTTATTTTTTTTCTTTTTCCCTCGCTCTCTTGGTCTACGGTGCACACTCCGCATGAAAGGGAAAAGGGAAAAGGGAAAAGGGAAGAGGAAAGGGAAAGAGTTTCCTGTTTGTGTTCGACTTTCTTTCTTTTTGACTCACACCTCCTATCCTCTTTATTTCCCTTCCCTTCCCTTTTCTTCTCTTCCCTTCCCCCACTCCTTTTTGCCCTCCTCTTCCTTACTTCCTGCCACTTACATTCACTTGAGCACTCTGCTTCTTGCATCCTCTTCATCTCCCTTCCTTCTTTTTACACCAGACAAGTGGCAGCCTACAGGTGATAGGGACAGAGACACTTCACTTCACTTCACTTCACTTCCCGGGAATATATCTTCAACCATGGCTCCAACCATCATCGAATCCAGAAAACCACAGTATCTGACTGCAGAGTGCATCAGCTGCAACACCCCCGTCGAGTTCCTGATGCCACAGACCACAGGAGAGACCATTTACATCGAGTGCTATGCCTGCAAACAGGTCCTCAGTATCGATATCCAATACCCTCAAAAGGGTGCCGCCGCCTCTGCTTCCACCGGAACAAAAAGTGCACCCAACAGCAGCAGCTCCTCCGCCAACAACAAGACAACTTCTAAGCCAAAGAAGACAGGCGCAGGCACAGGTAAGATATTGACTGGAATCCATTGCGAAGACATCCTCCATTGTACAGAAACGACCAAGCAGTATATATGCCATAACTAACAACAAAAACAAAAAACACTTTTTACTACAGATGCTAGTCCCCTCGAAACCGAGCTCTACGATATCCTGGGCGTGCCTGTGGATGCTACTCCTGCTCAGATCAAGAAGAACTACAGGGCCCTGGCCTTGCAAAACCACCCCGACAAGAATCCAGACCCCGACTCACATGAAAAGGTGAATAACATGCGATTACGACACATGTCATTACGGTAACCTTTCTCTTCATCCCCTTCAGCCAACCCGCCAACCAAGAGACGACTGTAACTGGGATGGACCATTGGAACATGGCAATGTCATCAAGTCAAGACTATGGACTCGCGGATAGCAGCATCGGCATTCAATGGATATTAAAGAAGATGCCTTATTCGATCATCGAGCATGTCCTCTAATATCTTGTTCCTTTTCTCACTTTTCTGATAATAGTTCCAAAAGATCTCGGAGGCGTATCAGGTTCTGTCCGACCCAAAGCTGCGATCCGATTACAACATGTATGGTCATAATAAGGAAGTCTCTCCAGAAGGTGGTTTCGGTAAGCAGTTGCGGTGGCGAAATGACGCCAAGACAAAAAAAAAAAAAAAAAAAAAAAAAGAATAGTAATAATTGAACAGTGTTATCCCTCCAGTGTCGCAAGACCGTTAATATTAACCCGTGGGCTCTATTGTTATTCTCTTAGTGAATCCGGAGGCATTCTTCAAGCAGCAATTTGGAGGAGATCGCTTTGTCGACATTATCGGAGAAATCTCGATCGGACGCGATATGCGCGACGCCCTGAATGAGCCTGAGGATGAGGAAGCAGCAGATTTGACGCCGGAGGAGAAGGCAAAGCGAGAGGCGACCGTCACCGAGTCGAAGGACAAGGCCAGGGATGAGGCGCGTCAGGCAAGAGTTGACAAGCTGGTCAAGAATTTGGTTCACAAGCTTAGCATCTATACAGACGGACCCTGCGACTACCAGGCCGCCAAGGCGTACCAAGAGATGATTCGTTTGGAAGCTGAGGAGCTGAAGGCTGAGAGCTATGGTGTCGAACTGCTGCATGCAATCGGTTTCACCTACACACTGAAGGCCAAGCAGTACCTTGGTAAGAACGAGATGCTAGGCTTGGGCAGCTGGTTCCACGGCGTCCGCGAGAAGGGCCATATTTTGTCTGAAACTGTGTCGACTCTTCGTGCAGCGATGGACCTGCAGCAGAGCTTTAGTCAGCTGCAAGAGGCCGAGAAGGAAGAGATGGATGAGGCAGCCAAGAAGGCCCTTGAGGAGGCTGCTGCGTCAAAAGGTCTCCGTGCTCTTTGGAAGGGATCCAAGCTTGAGGTTGAAGGTAAGAAGACCGCAATGATATCTTTGCAGGATGCCTAAAGGGAACAAAGGACAGTTGGGCTGATGTTAATTGTTTTTTATAATTAGGTGTTCTGCGTGATGTCTGTGACAAGGTTCTGGGCGATCCTTCAGTACCCAAGCCAATACTACTGAAGCGCGCCAGTGCTCTCAAGATCATCGGAGCTGTATTTGAGGGCGTCAAGCCTGACAAGCCTACAACGCCTTAAAAGCAAGGATACAGCGATGCAAAAAAAAAAAAAAGAGACGGACATGGGGCCCCATAGATATCCCTCCGCGGAGCATAATGAAGCAAAGGCATTTGATAAGCGGAGCTCTACAAAAAAATAAAAAAATAAAAAAATAAAGCAACAGCTGTTGGTTCACAATCGTTGCCTTTTCTTTCAGTTCTGTTGCAAGGGTCTTGAAGTCGCTAGGTACATGTTCTGCGCTGCAAATGCTGTGCAAGAATGTGCTGGACATCCATCACACACATCGTATCATATAACTTTGTCGGTGTTCAATTCAGCGGCGAATTGAACGAACGAATTAAACGCAATCGACCTGCCCTTCTTTTTTATCGTCAAAAGCTGGTGAAGGCGGTTTCGATATTGCTCGTTTCCTTCAATTGTTTTTTGCACATTTTTGCTTCTTGAAGCGCAGCATTTTCCTTTGAACCTTGGCTGTGTCCAAAAGATCTTCGAGGCATGAGCTGTCCCATGCCATGTGGCATCTGTGCGGCTCACAATTTTATTATTTGGCTGCATGGTGTATGTTGTTGTTGTTATATTCGAGGAAGTGGTTCCCTTTGCCAATGCTCGTAAGAAAGAGGGAGAGGAACGACGATTGTGTTGTTGCTTCCACGTCACTTTTGTCCTATTTCTCGTCAAAAGCGAATCGCTGTTTGCCATCATCCCGTTCAAGTGCCCTGAATCTCTCCTCCATTCAGCTGGGTCCTTGTTCCTGTCCTCCCTTGTCCTCCCTTCCCAAAAGAGGAATCGGGTCACACCCTCACACCCTCTCCATTCAACACTCCTCATCCCACACCTCTAATCTCTGCACTTCCCCACACTCTGAAAACCGCAACCACTTTCCCCTTTCTTTCCTTCGCTATTACCCCTCTCTCTCTCTCTCTCTCTCTCTCTCTCTCTCTCTCTCTCGCTCTCTCTCTCTCTCTCTTCCTCTTTCTCGCTCTCTTTCTCTCACATTTCCGATATGAATGCACTCATCGCCCTTGCAGTCTGGTGCCAACCCCACGGTCCAGTCACGATCCTCACCACACAGCATCGACGACCAACTTCATCCTCTCTCTGCAACGGCAAACGCCCCGTCAAAGATAGCTCCACACAACCCAGCACCAGCACCAGCAACAGTAGTAGCAACGGCCATTTAGATGCCGGCAACGATACCCCACACAAATCACCATCCGTTCCACAGCAGAATGAAGCCCATTCAAAAGACTCTGTATCAGCAGCACAACCTCCCAAAGATATCTCAAGTTCCAACTCCTCGCTCGACACCCAGGCACGTCCGACCTCTGCTTCCCCCCCAACCTCAACAACCGATACAACAGCCACGACAGCAACCTCCGTCTCCTCGAACTCACACACTCTGGAACCCAAGAAATCGAGGCGATCTCTACATCAGCAATCACCTAGTACTAATTCGGGCCCCAGTCCTGTCGGTGGACGCCCTTCGTCAGCACACCCAGCCTTATCGCCCCCAAGCAACGCCAGCAGCAATTCGTGTGAATGTCAATTCAGTGTGCCTAGTGGGGAAAAGTCGCTCCACTCGGTCGATCCTTTCAACAAGGAGTTGTCGTATATCAGTCAGCCTGCTCCCGTGGATGCGAGTTTGTTTGCACCTATCCGTATTGCCTGCATTCGATCGTATGTTTTCTCTCTCTGCAGCCTTGCTACCTTGCAGGTTGTTTGTTGTGTGCTTTGCATTGCATTTGCATTTGCGTACTTGCGCGTTTTGGACAAAAATAAAAAAAAAGCAGGGCATTGTTCATTGTTCTGCTTTTTTTTTTTTTTTTTTTTTTTTTTTGGGCTTGTACGCATACGTTTGTTTCGTTCGTTCCACAGGAAACAGAGCCAGAATAGGGATGCACAAACCGCATAACGCAGAACACAATACACCTAGGCACAATACACTAACATGGCTGCTTTCGATCTTCATGATCATTTACTATTATTTTTTTTCTCTTATTTCCTTGCAGACTCAACTCGGAGACGTACTGCGGACGAGAGGGCTCAGTGTTCTTTGGCGACGGCATGAACGGTTACGTGCTCTCGTACATGTTTACGGTGTATGATGCACAATCTCGAGGGCACCGGGTCAAGTACACGATCATGACTATGATGACCGACCGTGTCTATCTCGTCGCCAGTATGGAGTATCTAATCAGGTCAGTCAATCGTATTCTGTGTCCATGTCTTTTCTTTTTTTCTTCTTTTCTTTCTGGTGCTCGTTGTTGGTGTCTGAAAGCAGCACAGCCTACAAATGCAATTGCTAATAAATAAATGTATATATTTTTTTTCCTTCTCCAGCCAGTTTCAAGTGATCGCGTCCAACCTACAGTCGATGGCGAACGCCCTATGCTCTCAACAACCCTCGCCTGCGACGAGATCTTTCTCCTTTTCCTCATCCCATCATCGAGGATCCATCATGCCCGAGAGTAACGTTTCATGATTTTATACTGCGCTTTGAATATGAGTGGAAGGGGAGGGAGGAGCTTCGAAATATCGGGAGATTAAGAAAAGTCTGTGTTTTTTTTTTGTCTCCGCCGACCAAAAAAAAAAAAAAAAAAAAAAAAAAAAAAAATGTTTCAATTTAATTAGATGCGCCGACAAAGCGAGGACGACCCCTGACGGACGTATTGGCAAAGCCCGATATCTTTGTGCAATTACACGCGGCGTTTGTGTCGGTGCTGAGTAATTGTAGTCGACGGCTGACGGAGCGGCATGTACAGGGACGACCGAATGTAATGAGCCCCTTATAGAGTGCTTTATCATGTTTGCCTTCTGCGGATGTTACTGTATACATCGATGAAGAGGGTTAACCCTTTTTTTTTAATGTATGAATAGAGTGAGTGCTTGCTACATGAACGGAGTCAGGAACAGCAGCAGCAGGAAAGTCAAGGATCATCAACAGAGACCGGAGATCAAGTATCGTTGATCAATTCATTACGGGATCTAAGGCGCGCGCTGGGACAACAGCCGTTCAATCGACTCGTGTGGAACGGCGTTGTTGGAAACCAGGTCATTGTGCGCGGCGAAGATACCAAGATCGTGCATGAGATCATTCGATCCTTAGAGGTAAATGACAAGGACACATTACAGGATAATATCCAATGCTCTTCTTTAGTTGCATCTGTATGAGAGCCAGGTATACTAATTCCTGAATATTATTTTCTTTCGATTTTTTTTCTCGCAAATGCTAGGATGTATTACCGAAGGATTGCTGCACGATTATCACGGACGGATCAAGCTACGAACCCAGTTATGCATGCAACATCCTCGGCCTCGATCGATCGATCCCCATACCCCCGGACTTGGATCCACAGGACTTTATTTTACTGGATATCTGTCCCATCGATCCTGACAACCAGATTCCAACGCCCCCTATCTCTCTCCCAACTGAGAATAAGCTCAAGATCGGAACCACAACAACGACAACGTCTCCAGGATATCAGGCGGACTGGTCCAGTGCTACGCTTGTTGCAGACATGGAGGCGCTTTCAACACAAATGGAGAACACTACGGCCGCGGATGGGAAACTATTGGACGGCCAGGCAGATGGAACGAGGTTACCGACATCGCTGCCGACTGAGGATTCTTCTTTGCACAATAACAGCGATGATATGCGACAGAGATATCTGTTGCAGGCCGGCGAGGAACCGCCCGAGGCGCTAGAGCCGCCAGGGTTCGGGGATATGAATGGGCTGGATGCTTTGGGGAAGCGGATGCACCAACAATCGCCGCCTTCGCCGCTTCTGCAACACCAGCACCAGCAGCAGCAGCAGCAGCAGGGTGTGTGTGCACTATATATTGAGACGGTGAATGAGATTTTAGACTTGAAGATGCCAAGAGCGATCGAGTCGAAGCGGCTAGCGCTACTGAGAGAGGAATGGATTAGGTATGAAGAGATAAGAAGACTGTCCGTCGGGGAGGGATTTGTTCGTTATACGAAGACTTGTTCACTAACAGAGTGCCTGTTTGCTTGTTTTTATCGCAAATAGTAAATCGATCCAGTTTCATAACCTGTACAAGGCTGGCAAGGCGTCGAATGAGGCTGTGGTGGAACGGTTTTTGAGGTCCTTGAGGGTTGATCGGCGGGATCTGAAGATCTTGAGGTTCTTTACACGGTGTGCGAAATCGAGTACTTTCCAGGCGCAGAAATATCGAAGCGAGGATCCTATCGCTGTCGCTGTTAATCAGCAACAACAACAGCAACAGCAACAAGAGCAACAGCAGCAATAGGAGTAGTGGAGAAGAATAAAGATAAAAAAAAAAAAAATAGAGTTGCCATGGGCAATGCAGCATATTTCTTATACACTTTTGTGAATTGTGATGCGGAGTTGATCTTCTTGTTTTTCAAGAACGGCACAACACAGCACAGCACAGCACAGCACATTCTCCCGCCCTCCCCTCTCCTTTTCAAAACTTTGGTGGTAACAGTCCAGGCACACAGCAGCATATCCGCACAAACACGTGTGTACGTGTGCTTTTTCTACACCCACAGCCAGCCAATGAAAAGGCGACGACCTGTGCGTGCCTACATTGTGTGCAAAGTCAAGGGCGGGGCAACCTGAAAAGGAGACAACTGGTCTTGTACTGAAAATGCGTTTCCATCCGCTATGTCGGATCAAGGGCTCGCACTTTTTATATTTTTTAAATTCACTCCCTCCTTAGCGTCCTGCACGTGCTCGCAAAAAAGCTTGTTCGTCTCAGGTTCTCAGGCGCGGTGGCACCCTTTTTCATATCTGTTCTGTCCACATGTGGCAGTGCACATTCGCCCTCTGCGGAAGAGTAGAAAATAAACACGCCCCGGGGGACGGGCACAGGAGCACACATAAGCTCAGCCCATGCTCAGGCTGATTCCCATTTGCAAAAGCAGTAGCTTGCTCATTCCTCATTCCTCTCGTCTGCTTCTCCCTCATCCTCACTACATCCCACACTTTCTTCAAACCCAAAAACCATAATAAGAAAGCGTCCCCCCACCCCCCTCCCAACAACAACAACAATGGGCATCCTCCTCCCTTTCTGCGTAGCTACCGACAACACTCGGCTCTACGCGATCGCGAGGGCCACTCCTTACACCAGCAAAACCGAGTACTTCCTGCTGATCAAATCCAACGATAACCCCTCCTCAGACCTCTCAAACCTCAACTGGACCCTAGTCAGCGCCGTCCCCGTTGCTGGATACACCAACATCAAGGTCTACGACCTCGAATCCCTTTACACCTGCGCCATAAACGACGCCGGTGTTTTTTCGATTATCGCTACTGATCTGATATCGGCCGCCTACCTGGGTCTACAGTACCAACCCCTGGGCACCGGAGGCAGTGGCCCTGCGCCGGTGGTTGGCGGCGGAGTGTGGAAAAACTTTACGTTTGGGGCGACTTACAATTGGCCTACTATATCCGGGACGCCTTTGTTTAACCTGAAGGATATACAGGGCATAAATACTTTGATGCAGGTTTACATTGCACAGAACTTGACGGATTTTTTCGTTGCGGCGTTGGATTCAACGACGATGGTCATGAACCGAGGAGAGGCGCCTTGGGCTATCGTACGGACCCCTCCACCTCTTGCTTTTTTTTTCACTGAATTGTTATCATCTTTATGAAAAGAAAACGGACTGTTGCGTTCTGTGACATTCTCCTAATATCGCATTTCTATTGCCCTTGATTGGTTTACTTAGGGCCCAGACCATACATACTGGGCGAACCATGCGGTCGCACACGTAGGCAGTTCAATGTACACCTTTGGCGAGGGGTGGCCCAATGAGTATATCATCACAATTCCATGGGCATCTCCTACAACGACTGTTCCATCGGGCGGCAGCAAATTCGATAATGCTACGGCAATCACGGCGGTGTGTGGGACATCCCTCGTAGGATTGAGTATGAGGCCCATGGGAGATCGGCTCCTTATCGGTTGCTTGGTATGGGACATAAGACATGCGCCGTCCGTGTATTTAAAAAAAAAAACCCCCCTCGTGGGCGCAGCACTTAAGACGGCTTGCAACTTACGTCTCACTTTTCTTCTTCTTCCTTTCCAGAACCAAAGGCCCGGACACTTCTTTTCCTACGACGGGAACACGATAACGCAATATGCACCCGTACTGAACGTGCCCACGCAGTACCTGTCCATGGTTCACTTTCCGGGAACCCCAAACCCCTTTGTATTCATGCACGATCAATCCAGTCTGTATTCCATACCCCTGAATGGAACCCTGGCTAGCACTGTGATCATCAGTCGACAGAACTTTACGATCGCGGAATGCTATGGAATCAATCCGTCTCCGGCGCCATCGTCTACTGGATCTGTCTCCCAAGTACCTTTCGCGACCGATACTGTTGGATCCAACAGCTCATCTGGTGGAGGTGCTGGGCTGGGTAGTAGCAGCGCAGGGCTCATTGGAGGTGTTTGTGCGGTGGTGGTCCTTGTGATTGTAGGACTTACATTGGTATATTTCAGAAAGAAGCGGCAGTTGCAGGAAGGGCAAAAGAAAGTGGGGGCGAAGATGGAGTATTATCAGAACCCTGAAGAAAAGATGTACCCGCCACAGAGTATGCAGAACATGGCACCCATGACAAATATTACGACGAGAAGGCCTGAGGAGTGGCAAGCGGTTCAGGTACATCACCATCAACAGCAATACCAGCCACAATACCAGCCATTATACCAGCAGCAGCAGCAGCAGCCAATGGAAAGTTACCAGTACAGTCATTTGCAGTCAAACGCGACATATTCCAAAGCAGAACTAGAGGATGATTGAGATACACGAATAGAGGACGAGACTTGCTATCCTCCATGATAATAATAATAAACAGCACTAACGCATTGTTCTAATAATTTGCACCATTCAGGTCATAAATTTTGCTGACCTTCCCATATGTTTTCCCATAATTGAATAAGAGTGATATATTTTAGAATAGATAAAATAGGGAGGTCGGTCATATCCTGACTTTGTTGACCCCAGCTCTGACTTGCACAAATACGACCATTGTTTACTATGCATCAGTCGCACAATGCACACCATGGACCATAACTCTATTTCCACCAAGAGACCAAGAGACAACGGAGAAGGGTCTTCCACAAGTGCCTCTTTCTCCTCTTTCTCCTCTTTCTCTGCCAATGGAGTCGACATTGCACATGCTGGTCAAGGTGATGGTATGCTCTGACATTAGCCAGCTGAAACGCTACTCATCACACCGATCGACAACACCAACTTACTATTCCTTCTTCGTATCCACCGCTCGTATATTCATGTATATAGCTGCTGCCGCTTCGTGCCAGGCTTTCGGAGACTCAGTAGACACGCCAGAATATGCCTATGCATATAGCGATGTACTCGAGGGATCGTCTGGCAATATCTATGTAGAGCGCGACGACCCGACGTTTGCTGAACGCGTTGATCAAGAAGACGACACGGACGACGATACGACAGATGAGGATACAGACTACGGCTTAGACGACGTCGATGGCACCAGTGTTGCAATGAGTGGCGAGGAGGAGTGTCGGGAACAACTGCTGGATAGGCGTAGCAAGAGAAAGGCGGAACAAGCACCAGGGAAGGCGCGACCTGCTCGCAGGAGGGCAACAATGGAATCCAGCGACCAGACTGCACAGCAACTGTCCACATTCACTTCCAAGGCCTCCGTCCAGCAACACCCCTTTTCTGCCCCCAAGGCCTTCAGCACAATCAGCTCCTTCAAGGCCATTATGGTCAAGCAGTACAGGTTGATTTTTTTGCTTCTCACCCTCGAGTTCGCATATTGTCTTCTCGATGGACTTGTTGGGAGGTCCTGCCGTGATCGAGTACTGCTTTTTGTGTTCCCCTCCAATTTGAGCCCGCGTCCTAGCTGCTTTTTGGCTTCTTGGAATGCTTGGTACTCATCCTGCTGTATAGGGGATCTAACAACGAGCTTTGTAACTTCTACTATTAGTTATATTTACAACAGGAGACGCCGCGCGATTAGGACTTCGGCGAGGGCGTGCTTCGGTCATTTACTGGTTCGCGGTGCAGGGTCTTCCTTTAGATCGGAATGAATTGACACAAAGGTAAAATAGACTAGACAGAGATAGAAGGAAATAAATATAGGGAGTTGTTTGGCTAAATGGTTCGAGCTAGGACTATGTTCCATTGAGAATGACTGGGGGTAGTTACAAGGTATTCACATATATGATGTCCGATGAAGTGAGAAGTCGCGACAATGAAGTCCACCCCTCAGGAGTCGTTGTATGGCAATGTTCGCTGATTAGGCCTCCATTGTACCTTTATAATACCGTTTCACGAGGGTAAGCCGATGACGGATGCTCAATAATGAGACGATCGGAGATCGGGGAAACGTTACAATTGATAGTGCAAAGGTGGCGAATGATCAGGCTTGGCATTCTCTGTTGATTGTATCTCGTTGCGTGGGTTGCTGACGACGGCAGTCAGTACCTGTCGATGATGCGGTGTTATCCGGACAATCTGGACGAATGCATACAAGATATATATGTGAAGAAGACTCTGGTTCAGGAACCAGACCGTTTATTCTTTTATTCTGGGAGCGGTGCTCTTCCTCGTAATTTAATAGCAAAAGTTCTCATAGGCTTTAGTCCTTTGAAGGTTGACCGCGCTACTTGACTGATTTCCCTATCCTCCATTGCATCCCTAGCGACCTAACTAGATTTGCGCCTACCTGCGTACGTTGGAAACAGCGATGATGGGGATGCGGGTGGACATCTGTGTCAGGCCGTGGCAAAGCTACTTGTATATCACTGATCGTGCTTCGTGCCAAGCGACTAGCGTCTATCAGTGTGATGGCTCTTTATCAAAGCCTTTTGTTATTGTGGTAATGCCTTTCTTTATTGTGGAAAGTCTTTGTTACGGTGGTAATACCTTTCTTTATTGTGGAAGGTCTTTTTTATTGCGGAAAGTCTTTTTTATTGTGGAAAAGCAGACATTGCTTCTCGCCTATAAGTATTCTGCCACACACTTCACAGCTCTCTTCGTTCATCATCCTTTCTCCTCATCGCCCTTTGCCCGGAGTTCACTATCCATATACACCTTCACGCTAGATACTATACGCCTGTAGAAAAGGTAATGTACCCTCCAAGCCTATCCTTCCATATCTTCAGCGTCCTTACGCGAGGGTTTCACTAACGCTGCTAAGCTTTCAACCCAACATAGTGATCGCAGCATGGGCATAAGAGGCCTTTACAGTACGCTGAAGAAGCGCGGTTTGGATCCAGTTGCCGCGGATCCTCAAGATTACCAGAACCAAGCTGTTGAGGTTGACCTCTTCGGCGCGTTTTATGGATCCCTCGTTCGCCAGATCACGGATGATTACGATCCAAGCAAGGTCCGAGCTGTCGGTCTCACGATGGCAGCGCGTTTGGCGAAGGACTTTACCCCTGCGCAATGTACGATTCACATCGATGGTGCCCCATCCCAACAGAAGCGGAACGAGCACATCAGGCGAAAGAACAGACTGACAGCGGACCTCAAGAAGTTGCAGGCGGACTTGAAAGTCATGAGCACGAAGTCGTCGAACGGCCAATGGACCTCGAAGAGCGTGGTAACGAAGATCAAGAAGGGCCTCCGCGATGTATACAGATTTGATGCAGCAGCCAAGTAGACACCCCGGGATGCCTTACGAGAAAAGGGGTTTTCTGTCTGCACTTGCAGGACCGAGGCCGACACCTGCATTGCACGCACACTGACCATGGCAGCCGGTAGCTTCGTGGTGTCAGCAGATTCCGATCTGTTGATATATCCGTCGGTCACCAAGGTTTTGCGGCCAATCTTCCACGGCCTGGCCTATGCATTGTATACCAAGGAGAGTGTTACCAATGCACTTCACGTTCCCAGCGCAGACTATGTGACGTTGCTGGGCATCGTGTCCAAGAACGACTATACTGAGAACATTCCCGGCCTTGAAATAGTTCGCAACCTGGAGATCATCCGCGCTCTACCCCAGTCGCCCGATATCCGCCATATGCTCGATGCTTACAGATTCATGGCAGCCATCAAAACCCATGAGGTTATCGACCAGAGCCGATTCAAGCCATCGGAAGGCATCTTTTTGGATCTCGAGGAGAAAGTGCTCCAACTGCAGCCAGGAGATGAGGCCGCCGATGAGGACATGCTCGGCTTTGATTTCAACAGTGCAGCACCGCAGTTCCGGCACCTCAAGCTGCAGCGATTTGCCGTCGCTGCATATCAGCATGTGAGTAGAAGGTAATTTAAGTGCGACACCACTTCATTCACGCACGCGTTGTACAGATATCAAGTTCTATAACACCTTTTGCATGGCGATGTATGCGTATATTTACTAGTGCGGTTCCCTTGTACGTTGCGAGGAACTCAAAGCGGAACCAGTTCCGGCCGATCTTTTCAGACAAGAAATCGATCCTACCACGACAATCGATTGACTTCTCGACTGCCGTACCTCACGATCGCCCACAGCCAAAAGCAAAGCCCCCCGTCAAGACTCGGAAGGCGGTCGTGAAGAAGAAGAACAAGAAAAAGAGGAAGAAGGGGGCACTGCCGCGAAAACGGAAAGGGGTGGGCTCTGCCGACCCATCGAACCCACGACCCACTTCTGCAACTGCAGCGGACCGCCGCTTCCGCAAGCTGCATATAACCAAGGCACTCACTATGGGGAGTATCCAGGCCAACATGAAGCGAATGGATCAGGTCTCGGTTGCAGAAAGCAGGTTCCTTTCAGACAGGCTACGTTCGACGGTTGCGATCCTTAACGCAATCCAGATGCATATGTACGAGGCTATTGCACTGGATATCGCGCGGCTTGTTCGTTTCAAGGACACAGCGACAGATGTGACACAGCGGAAGGAGGATATTTCAGACATTCTCGACAGCAAGGCCTTCTACTTTGCACTCAACACACTCTTGTGCAGTGGTCAAGAAGGACGAGGTTCTCAGGCTGTTCGAGTATCGGTTGCCCCTGCGCGCAGGATGAGCACTCGAAATACGCCGTTGGTTCCTGGCGTCCCGCAACCGCAAGCACAGGCACAACCACAACCACAACCACAACCACAACCAACAGCCACCCATGCCCGACGTGTCTTTGATGCGTACACGACGCTCACCGGCTTTGTCCCCTTTCGCCAACGAGAACCAGAGATGTTCCCTTCGACGGTCCCGAGGCTTGCTGTTGCGGCAGTCTACAATGCAGTGCGAGTCCATTACTATGGCGCAAAGGTATATTAAAGAATGTGCAAGATGTATCCGTTGTGTTCCTTGCTTTTCGGAGCACTAGTGTTGACCATTAGCTCTTCAAATTTCTTTAATAGTTTTCCGAGAACGAAGAGCGCCCCGAAGCTGTCAATCCGATTGACTACTTCTTCGAAAAGAATACCGAGAAGCGCATGTTTGCAGACTTTGTCAAGGCAAAGTTTGCAGCTGGCTTCGTGTTCTTGTCAGAGGCGGACCTTGTCCATTTATTCTATACAAGCAATACGACACGGCCGATTATAGTCCGATTGCTGAGCGGTACAGCAGCCCACATTGCGGAAGCCAAGGTTGTCGGCAAGAAAGGGATCCTCATCGAGAAGCTGCTATACAGACTGGACCCGGCGACACGCTTTGACGGGTATTACAAGAAGGTTTCGCTTCAGAGTGACAGACAGCACCACACAAGGTTCAAGCTTCGGGGCATCATCTGCACGAACGGATTGGTGCTGCATCTTCTTGCGCATGACACAACGACAACGCGACGCAGAGCACCCCGCCAAAGCATCAGGGGCGATGACGACGACGAGGATGTGACCCTGTTCCACGATGTTGACGGTGACTATGACCTCGACGACGCGTTCCTTGAAAGTGGAGGGGACGAATCTGGTACAGATCCGGTCGCAGCTACGGCGGAACCCGCCAAGAAGAAACGCATCACGCTCCCGTCTTCGACACCAGAAAGTTCAAAGCAGCAGAGGCTGTCGATACACCAATTGCCACCCACAGACCCTACTGCGACTGCTTCGTCCTCGTCCAGCTCAGAAGCTCTATCTAGTCCAACGTCAGGCGCAGATACGATCGATGTCACACGCAACACCATCAACTGGAAGCGAAGTTCAAAGATCCTAGAAAACGTGGAGGTGCGCTTCAACTCTCCTGGCACTTGTCCACCAGGCGATACTGTGGTCATCGGCATTGACCCGGGTGAGGTTTACACAATGACAGCGACAAGAATTGACCCCGCCTTACCTACGAAAAGAGAGTCTTTACGAATCCGCAGGGCATTCCTCTACAGGCCTTACATGCTCTTCAAGCGTCCCCTAGAAAAGCAGAAGGCCGCGGCACGCATTGATGTTCTTGAGGCAAGACTGCCCTCATTTGCCGCGGAGAAGATCGAAGAATATCTGGAGGAGTCTGGCACGGATGGCACCGCCGCGCCCACCACGAGAGTCCGCCTTTTTAACTTTTACAACAGTCAGTGGATGCTAAGGAAGCGCTGGGATCTTCAAAAGGCTAAACAGGCAATGTATGACTACGCAGTTGCGGCCTTGCTTGACCTTGCCGTTAGCAAGGACTTTGTTGGCCAGCCGCTGAGCTCGCAGGATGGTGTAAAAGTAGTGTTTGCGATAAAATTGGGCTCCTTTAATTCGCAAACTGGCCTGCCAAGCAAGCATAGCGCACTCGAGAAGAAATTTGTCGACAAGGTAAGAAGAAGGAAAAAAAAAAAAAAAGAAAAGGGTGGCATACCATCTCTCATCCGCACTGCAACTTTTTCTCATCTGTTTATTTGTTCCTTGATGCTGCTGATAGGCAAAGGCTATGGGACACACTGTGGTCGGGGTGCACGAGTACTACACCAGTGCTCGGTGCCCTCGTGACCAGTGTATGGCGTTCTTGGAGTCCGACAAGAGGCGGTCAAAGTACTGCCGAAGCTGTCAAATGTACTTTGGTCGCGATATTGTCGGCTCTGAGAACATTGCCACCGTGTGTCTGTCGCAAATCCAGAACCAGTGCCGGCCTGCCAAGTTCATGCCATCAATATAATCATAGGGGGCCGGAACCCTCTTTCAAAATTTGTAAGTTCAACATACAAAAAATAACGTGCATGAACACCCAACCCATTCTGAATTCTAACCAGTCACTTTTTTACTTGATTTGGGTGATTTCTGGTAGACAGATACTGTAGATGAATACCACGGCCATTTGATGTCCATTGTATTCTCTGCACTTGCTCCCCATCCATCCTTGTAGTGGTCGATTATCTCATCTTCCTTGCAGTACGCTATCGGATATTCGGGTACCTCAAACCAACCTGGTCTAGTCCTCACTTGCAGCCCTTCTACAAGTCGTCACTTCATCTCGGACGATGTTTTCGACCAGGTGTGTGCCGCCTGCTGATCCGGTACTGTCCCTCTACTTCCTCCACCACCCAGTGGTGTCTCACCCAATATGTCCTCAAAATAAATAAATATGGATTCCCATCCTAGGTTTGACAAGGTCTTTGATTCCTCACAAGGGTTCGATTGAGGCATGAAAAGGGTTTCCCATATCATTATCCCGGCAAGGGATATGGACAAAGTTTTTATGCCACCAACATGGACGCTGAGGGCAACAGCACTTCCAGTACCACTCACTTTTCAAAGCTTAGTCGTACCTGGGATTGGCTGTTGAGCACCTGCTTTATCTGTCTTCTTCACTCATGACATGTGGCGAATATTTGCCTGGTGCGGTCTTGTGTCTTGAATATGGTCCTCTGGCTCTTTCCCCTTTGGGTGAACAAAGATTGTGCCACTAAATTGGCGAAGTCCAAGGCTCGAATTTCATTGGCTGGTGGTCCTTGAATGGATTTCCGGATTAAAGGGTTCATTCCGGACCAGACCTCTTCGTCAACTCTCTCCCCCCATTCTTTTTTACTCACTTACACCCACGCACAATCACACAATTCGTTTCTCTCTCTCTCTCTCTCTCTCTCTCTCTCTCTCTCTCTCTCTCTCTCTCTCTCTCTCTCTCTCTCTCTCTCTCTCTCTCTCTCTCTCTCTCTCTCTCTCTCTCTCTCTCTCTCTCTCTCTCTCTCTCACACACACACACATACACACACACACTGCACATCATGTCGTTGGCAGCCAAGATTGTCCAAGCAGCAGCTCCACGGATCCCTCGTCCTCGCAAAGCTGTTCTCACTCTTGTACGTTCTCCTCTTGCTTTGCAAGTTATGCCGCACCATTACAGCAGTGCCTGAAAAACTGTCCTGTACGGATTGCTAACGAGCACTCTCTTATCTTTTCCTCTTCCCTTCCAACTTGTCCGTATGACACCGATTCTTTTCTTTCGTTTGATTACACCTCGATTCAACCCGGCATCAAATTGTCACCATGATCTCATCAACTGCGCTGTTTGTATTTTCGCATTTCGGACATTTCGGCTTTGACATATATGTCACCCCATCCCCCAACTAAAAATATTTTTAATACTTTTTTCTCGGACCACGGATACTTTTCGTGGAATCGCCCCCTGGATCAACGCGGGCATTGTCACTCGCCGATATCTTGCTCCGTGCGAACAAAACCAGACGCCCGCTGCGGTCACTCGTCTGCGTACCCTGACAGACGGACCGGAGCCGAAGGTCGTCCGTGTCGGAATCCGCACCAAGGGTTGTTCTGGCCAGCAATACGATCTCCAGTACACCACCAAGAAGGAGAAGTTCGATGAGGAAATCAAGCAGGATGGTATGGATAGCTTGTACTTGAGACACTGACTGGCTGGTACTTTCCTCCTGGTTCTCTAACGCCTTTTTGGTTTTATTGGTTTTTTATTTTCGCCACTTTAGGTGTAACGGTGCTTGTGGACAACAAGGCATTGCTCTCAGTGCTTGGATCAGAGATGGACTATGTCGAGGACAAGCTGTCAGCTCAATTTGTCTTCAACAATCCCAACGTTAAGGAGTCGTGCGGATGCGGCATGAGTTTCATGACGTAGGAAACCTGTACAGCACAGCACAGCACACCCGCCGTTATTCAACTCCAACACCGACCAACAACTTGTAGACATCTCTTGCAGAAGCCGTACCACCACCGCGGTCTTCGGAAATACGCACATTATTTTCATCATCATCATCATCGCCAACATTATTATCAGCATTCTCTTTCTCCACACGGTCATACATAGAAGAGTAGAAGGACAACGGTGTCGTCTCCTATTTTAATCATGTACAATACACTCAGTTATCCAGCTTTATATCTCTCTTGAATATGAGCGTGGATCGCGCTCCTTTTTTTTTTTTGTTGATGCCAATGGTCGCCATGCCCCTTTCGTTTTCCGATATCGATGTTCCTTGACCCCCGTCCTGTTTCTTGATGGTTTCCTCTTGCAGCTATGCCGTAAGTGTAAACACAGTCACCGGTTAACCCAAGTCGGCGCGCTCAGCGCTTGGTATGTGAAACCTGATCAGCTTTCTTTCCTTCGCGACATCGATTCATCCCTCTCGTTTCTTTCATTCCTTCCACACAACTGCAACAAGGCAGCCATTGAAGACAGAAAATACATAGGAGCGCCGAACACGAACTATGCTGCGACACATAAGAGCTGTTCCTCTCAGGTGCAAACCGACCTCAGGGCTTTGCTCAAGGCCAGCAGCGCATGGTCTCCGTCCTGTGGCGCACTGCACTGCGAAGCCAAACTTCTCTCTCGCAACAGAACACCAGCAACCTCTCTCGACCTCAAGTCGACTCTGGAAAGCAGTTGACGCGTCAGCGTCAGCACCAGCGGCCCCACATCCCGTCCCAGCCTTGATTCTCAAACCCTATATCAATTTCAAGGCTCTGACAAACCCCAAAAAAGCGGAAGCCATGGCCGCCAATATCAAGTATCGCAATTTGCCTGACTCGATCTCGGTTGCCGCTGTGAGCGAGCTGTACAGGACAGTGATGGAGAAGACGCAGCAACTGGACAAGGCCCGAGCAGAACGGAATCGGATCGCAGCAGAGATGAAGGCGCTATTTAGTGGCGGGTCGCCCAAAGGTAAAAAGAAGAAGCAAGCAGTAGCAGAGACTTCAGTATCAACATCAGACGACGTGGCGTCTGCAGTATCAACGGAGATATCACATGAGGCAAAAGAGCAGCGACGACAGGAGCTGGTGGAGCGCGGTAGGGTTCTCAAGGAAGACATTCATGCGCAGGAAGCTGACCTCACAGCGCTGGAGACACATTTGTACGATCAAGCGGTCATGATCCCCAACACTACTCACCCAACTACACCTATTGGGCCCGAGTCTGAGGCGCAGCTGGTTCGTGTGCGTGGATTGCCTCGGTTGAACGTTGGCGTCAAGGCCCATGCACATCCGGGATTCGATAACTTGGACTCAGGCAGCGAAGAAGTCATGGCGCTCATGGGCAATGTGTCGGACTTCCCTCTGCTGGACCATGTCACACTTGCTAAGCAATTAGACCTGGTAGATTTCGAGTCGGCGACGGCTGCCACGGGAGCAAGGTGGTACTATCTTAAGAATGAGGCCGCGCTTTTGGAGCTGGCATTGATCCAATTTGCGACCCAGCGCGCAGTCAAGGCTGGATTCATGCCTGTGATCACGCCAGATGTGGTTCGCCCAGAAGTCGTCCAGGCGTGTGGATTCCAGCCCCGAGATGAAGCCTCGCAGACGTATTGGGTGTCAACAGTCGCGCCTGGTTCCAGCAGGGCAGCAACACCAGAGGGAGCACACCATCACCAGCACTCGGCACTGTGCCTTGTTGCGACTGCGGAGATTGCGTTGGCGGGAATGAACCTGAACAAGGTAGTGGAAGAGAGTCAGTTGCCAATTAAAATGGCTGGATTCGGAAGGGCGTTCAGGGCCGAGGCTGGTTCAAGAGGCGCGGAGGTCAAGGGGTTGTATCGCGTCCATCAATTCAGCAAAGTAGAATTGTTTGTGCTATCGAAAGCGGATCGAGGTGAGAGCGATCGAATTCTGGAGGAGATTCGACAGTTCCAGGAGGACATTTTTGAGGAGCTTGGACTCTGCTACAGGTACTGCATCATCTTTTTCCCCATTGCTGTATTGAATCAACTTTCTTCGGGCATGCTAACCCGTATCTTTTTTAATACATGTTATATGATAGGGTCCTGGACATGCCTACTGAAGAGTTAGGCGCGAGCGCATACAAAAAGTACGATATTGAGGCATGGATGCCTGGAAGGAACAGCTGGGGCGAGATCTCATCGACATCGAACTGCACGGATTACCAGTCTCGACGACTCAACATCCGCTACAGGACTACTAAGATCTTGAACCGCCCAGAGGCATCATCGTCATCAATATCTGGAGAAGATGAGACATTGACATCTTCCGCAGGCTCCAATTCCTACATGACGACTGAGTTTGTGCACACGTTGAATGGAACGGCCATGGCAATCCCCAGAATCATTGTCGCGCTGCTAGAGACCTATCAGCAACAGGATGGATCAGTCCGCTTGCCCCAGTGTCTCTGGCCATTCATGGCGGGCATTAAAAAGATTACCCCCAAGGACGACAGCACATATCCATAGCACTTTTAAGTGGACGTAATAAATAAATTGAGGATATTTCTAACAATGAAGCAAATACGATCGAATACGCTATGAAATGTTAATGATGAAGGTTGAGCTGAACAGCAAACACAGGAGAAATGGCGATTCAAAAAGCGGAAAAGGCTGCGCAGATTTCAGGTCCCTTGCGCAACGCCACCAATTCCATAGTGGCAAGGTTTACCCACCGCGATCGGCCTCATCAGTTCTCCTCCTTGCTATCAATCTTATCAAATTCGTCCAAAAGCATTAAAACTCCTCGTAAGACTCGCTTTTGTGATTAACGCTGGCGCTGAGGCTGATGTTGCAGGTGAGTATCCATATCGTCGCGTACTATTCATCCATCGCTTATTACACTTACAGCTGATGTAGCCCCCAGCCTAGTAGATACGCTGCGGCCAACAGTCTGCTGCAGCAATAACTAGATCTATTAATCAAAATAAGTAGAGGAAATCACTTCTGTAGCTCATTCATCAGCCAAGGCTGCGGCCTCTGCATTTGTGAAGGCTTCTTGCAGGACCTAGACGAAAGCATGCGCTTCAATTTTAGTAGTAAAATACTGTGGCTATTGGGAGTGAGCATTATAGCAAGTGAATACAAAGTTAGTCTTAGTGTTTTTCTCGCTATCTCTGTGCTGCGAGAAGTTAATTCACCTTGGTCATTTCTCAAAAGAGTAAGGAATACAATTCTTACATCGCCGATGAGCTCAAAGACACGCAACACAAGACAATCCGCGCCTTGGTTTTTTTTTTTTTTTTTTTTTTTTTTGGAAAAGGTGACCCCTCATATATAAGAAGGCCAAAATATTAAGGATTTGGAGCGGGTAGCTTTCTTCTTGAAAGAATCGTTGTTATTCACAAAGAAGCTCGACGCTGAGAAGGAGATTCTGGTGGGGATTGCCAGGTACTGGACGCATATGTGATGGCAAAAGTCGGAGACGTCTATACCTTGGCACACCTGGTAGACACTGCGGTCCTGAACATCCTCCGTTCCCTCGGCGCAATCGGTCAGCACTTGCCATACCAGAGAGTACTATAGACGCCCATGAGCCAAAGCACCAAAATATGCTCTTGATGATTTACCTTTTAGCAGATCGCAATACTCTCTTTACTGTATAAAAATGTAGTTGATGTTTCGCGATCTTTATTCTTTATATATTCAATGAAGAAAATGAGTAGAGTGGGAATCGGCAAGCTTGATGAGAATATCGGACATATTCCAAGCAGCGTTGAGAGCCTTCGAGAGGGCCGTGCTGGCATGATCAAATGAATGTACATAGGATGAATGGACGGTCGAAAACATTCTCACTATAGATGATGCTCCGGACTAAATTATGGGGCCGGAGAAGATGCGCAAGTGCAGGCCGAGTTTACGCGCCAGGTGTCTCTTCACGCGCGCTCAAACCGATCGATTGTGATCTTGAGTTTACGTACACAGCGCAGTTCGCGGTACAGCCTTGGCCTTATTGAACAGTGTAGCGAAAAGACTTTACAATGTGCGCTCTTTATTTCTTTCAGAAACATTGCGGTTATGAATTTAAAGCATCAACCGATCCTATCAGCCCATTTCCGGGACCCCATGTTTTATCGGAATGTAAACGCAGCAAAGTGAAGGCAGCAAGACGTTATAAACACATTTTTTTCTGGTGTACAGAAAAAATAAATATGTACATAAATACAAATACAGATGCAAATAGTATTCAGTTGTGCATACAGCCTTGCCTGACGGCCTTGAGAATGGGCTCGATGCCCTGCTTGAAGGATTTTTCTAGTGCCTTCCGCATTGGAAAGTCATGATCAATGTCGCTGAGGGAGTGGAGGCTGTTCGGGATCGTTACATCCCCCTGGTGTGCCAAGACATAGATGTGTCCGACCCTTGCCATCACATGTACGTCCTTCTTGTTGGCAACCACCTGCAGTCCCACCAATGCCGCGTCCTCAACCCCGAACTCCTTGCCCGCAAACTCTAGTGCTTCCTTCAGCAAGATGGCGACACGCTTGGGGTCGTGGGTGACCTTGGACTTCTTGGTCTTCAGTCCTTGCGAAGTGACCTCGCCGATAGGCATTGTGCAGGTCGTCCTGTGGTGGATATCTTTCAGCTCTACTGCCAGACTCTGCTTGTCGTTCTTGTTCTGTGCGATGGTGGATGGGTCGACGCTATTCAGGACAGAATTAGTACCGATCACTATCGACATTCACGTCGGCTGCATGTCCAGCCTCCTTCACGACTTCAAACACATTCATACATATACTTGCTAATTGAAGTAAACCCCGTTGTTGGGATCCTGCAGGAAAACCTCGCAGATAGGCAGGATGTAGGCGGCCATGCCGGCAGACTCGGAGTATGACTTTTTGCTCTTGCTATTTTTTCTGGGCAGCCGCTTGATGCAGTTGGCCAGATAGAGCCAAAAGAACTCTTGCTCCGCGGACGCAGGACGAGCCTTCAGGACCTCCGAAAGGGCCATCGTGCGGTTGTAGTCGCACTTCCACAAGGCCTATAATAGATTGCAGTAGTTCCTGTAAGTCTTCAACTTTTGCCTGCCGTCATGTGCATGGATGAGAGCTTGTTTATGAATCCACGTACATCTAGCCACTTTCTAGTCTATTGCAAAGTCTCTTTCACTTCGACATGCTGTCAATACTCGGAGCGAAAATTGCTCTGGAGGTTCTGGAGGACGTTGTGACCGAAGCAATGGAGTTGTAGTGGCGACGAATCGCGCAAGAACAGGATGTTGTGGAGAGCCCTAGGTTTATGATTAGAGTTTTTTCAAAGTTTAATCTGATTAGATGTAGCTGCCTTTAGAGTTTCCTCCGCAATACTTTTCTTCTTGGGATGAAATACTTGCAGTTTTTCATGAATGCTGCTGAGGGTATGCGCACAAGCTGCCCCCCGGTAGGTGAGGAATGCCGTCGCTACATCAATGTCACCAAGCATTGCAACCTTCTCCTCGGTTCTCTCGCCAATATCCTGGAGGTCCTCACTCTCTATCTCGTCCTCAGAGCCCTTGCTATCCATCCCGCCCTCAGAGTCCTCATCCTCACTATACACCTCGTCCTCTGTTTCCTCATCTTCTGTTTCCTCATCCTCGAACTTATTTTCGACTTCATTTCCTGGAGCTTCCTCTGCATACCCATTCGCCACGGGCACTCGGTGGATTCTCTTGCTGCTGTTCCCTAGAAAACGTTATCGTAGAAGCGCATATGGTCATGTTACATACTGGTCTGAGTACTGTCATCGACTCGCTTCTTGGGTGCACTATACTGACCTATGTAGTACGTACGAGCAGAGAAGAATGCCCTTAATGTGGTGCAGACAGGAACCGCTTTATAAGGTACCGTCTGCCCTAAAAATAAAGATCCCTCTCTTGTTTTATTGATTTTCTTGTAAGTGAATATAAGGGTAAAACATCGCACTAGGGAGATATTTCTCTTTCACTCCAGCTGAAACCTTCATATCTGTCAAGGAATGCTCTTCCACGACTTCCTCGGCGGCCAGGTCCTTCCAGAATTTATCAACCAGTCCAAAGTGCAGATCCTGTAGCGCGCCAATTAGCGTTTCGTATATTAGTCATGATCGTATCACTAGGCGTGTCTGGAAGTAGAATAGGGTGAATAACCCACAGGTAAACGGAGAGTCAATGGAGGCTCAGAAATCATAGAAAGAGTGTAGGAAAGAGTGGGTATAGAGTGGCATTTCAAGTGTGTGAAATTTATGGAAAAATTTCAGTAGCTTCAATAGTTCGAAGGCCCCGCAGCTATCGGTCATCAATGGGTGGCGGCTCTTCAGGCGTCAGCACTCAATAATGTCAAGAAAGTTAAAGGTCGGCCAGATATACTCGTACAGATGGCATGATTTATGAGAAAGAGTTTTTCCCATCAGTCATATGAGTGAAGTATTTCAGTTCATAATAGGAGTCATTAAGAAATAATGAGCTTGATATCCTTACTTCAAGGGATTGAAGTCGATGTCTGCCATTATGCATTATCAGGCACCATGCTGAAAAAATGTGACATTACTTGGCGCACAGCGCTGTGAATATTAGAGCCGAAGTTCTACTTCGAGACCCTAACGAACTTCGATCAAGTCAATTCGCTCGATTATCTTCCCGTCCTTTGGAGTCTCAGCGGGGTATCCCCTGCAGATCGAGGAAGAATGGCTCAAGGCGCTGAACGTGCTCATGTTCCACCAAATAATATTCTTAGAGTATGTAGTCAGCATTGCGGACCAAATTCGGTCGCTACATGCGTCTGAGAATCGTGGAATAGTTGTATCGTTGAAAAATGTTTTGTTTGAAATGCAGTAGGCCGGAATCCTTATAAGGTCAATTTATAAAAGCTCATTGGTCGCTGAATACCTTGAACCAGTGAGAGATATGTATGTGTATTTTATGACAGATCGCGTTATATTGTACTGGCGTTGAATGGCATGAGTGATGGAGTCTATCACCCTTGGGTACCGTCCTTCGAATACCCGTTTCCAATATCGCTGCCTCTCGATACATAATGCTTCTCCGAATTCGATTAGCGGCATCCGCGACTGTCCTCCTGCTTGCTCTCTGCTCTGCTTCCACCGCTGCTACGAGTGTCACGAATATCTTCCCAATCACCTTGATGTGAAATGCTTTGATATAAATTGCCTTAATAAAGCTTGATAAGGCGAATGAAGTGACGAAGATCTCGACAGAGGTTTCTGATCATTGTTTGTATTGCGTATTGCGTTCAAAAATTGGTCACCTCGTCCACAAATGTCCGAGAGTGCAGAGCGGCGGTTGCTTGTGAGAGTCGGGCCTCCTTTGTGCAGGACTCTGGGACCGGGAAATGGCGGGCCCTAGGGCATCAGAACTACCGATATATCCAAGATCGGTGTGGGGGTAGCCATAACCGCAACGGCATCGAGACCATGAAAGGGGATGTCGAGTATGTCGATTAAAAGAAACGCGTAGATATAAACGAAGGGTGCATTGAAACCATGTCTGATAAAATGTGAACAGGTCATTAAGGTATATGCAGAACTGTGCGCTGTCGTAAAGCGCACGATACTCTACTGCTTCAATTTCAATCAGCAAACCCCCTGTCCCCCTGTAGTTGACAAGGTCTAACCAAATAAATCAACCAGCACAGGTCTCTGCCTCTGATGGAATAATATGCGCAGATGACCTAGAGATATTTATCCAGCTTCCCGAAACCGCACCTCTCATGCACGAGAAAATATATACAATACTTAATACTGTTTGACAAACGCTCGACCAATAGGCCCTTCAGTTAAACTATCATGAAGGCAAGAGCCATCCTCTGCACAAGATTGTTGATAGAAAGAAGCGACACAAAGGGTGCTAGCGGATGCACTAACAGGAAGCGGATATGGCGGCCTGGGGAGACAAGCTTGTCTGCCTCCAGTGTGATTTGGAGGGAAACAGTGGCGCAGTGATTCGGTCTGAAATTGGCGTTTTGATTGGACTAGAGAGCCTAGGAAACGAGGGACGCGTTTATAGTCAAGATGGTATCAGCGCACCAAGCAGGCCGCCGTTCTCTACAACCTCAATGCTATGTCCCCGACTGACGATGACCGTGGCCATGACATTCGATACCACAGAGGACATAGATCGATAAGCAGACATCTGCACCGCCCAAAGGATGAATCGAGCCCAGGAAAGGACTCCGTCGCTCTCTCATTGAACTTGTTGTTGGCAGCAAGTCGTCGGATTTTTGTCATGGTCGAAAGGAACTTGGAGGGGCAGTGCAACAATAGTCATATGCATGTAGTATATATATCCGTGCACTGCAAATATTATTAAAAGTAGTTCTTTTCTCCACTCCCTCTCGTCTTGTTACGGGCAGGTTCCTTGTCTCTCTTCCTCTGTTTGCTATGCTTCTCCCTAAAGCCTAGCGAAGATGAGAATCCTCGACACCTCCTCCTTTTCCTTTTCGCTCTCCCTTGTCGCCGATAGGAACAAAAGGGGCTCTTCCTACTCCTTGGGCCATTTCTGTATCTCTTCTTGTCTGTCATGTGCGCTTGATATAACTCGAACAAGAACAACATTATTCCATCATTCCGCCCTTAGACACACGGTGTGCTATTTATTGCTGCTACTGCTACCCTACTGGTGTGCTATTTATTGCTGCCATTGCGCCCTACTCGTGTGCTATTTATTGCTGCCACTGCGCCCTACTCGTGTGCTATTTATTGCTGCTACTGCTGCCCTACTGGCGCTGCTGCTCCCAAATCCTGGATCGACAGCAGTATAAGAACCCCTCGCCTCTCTGAACCCTTCTCAAGCCATTCCTCTTTCTCTCCCTCGCTTCCTATCTTCCGCTAACTCTTCTTATCTTCCTTCTCGTCGTATTCGTTTCCCTTGCCTGTTCTTGCCCTGTCCACTGCCCCTTTCTTTTTTTAACCTTCACTCGATAGTAACAAAAACAAACACGTATCCGACACTGTAGTTCGTCCTTTTGTCTAGCACGCATAAGCCCCCTAACTTTATACACACCATGGTGCACAAGGCGTACATCTCAATGCTGCTCTTGGCCCTGAGCTGCACAGGATTGATCCATGTTCAGAGTGCCCCCGCATCGACTCGACCACAGCCCCTCGAAGCTAAAGTCGACATGGGTACGTTGGAATGCAAGGTTTATCTGCCATCGATGTAACTTGGCCTATCGACGTACTAATGCCTCCAAGCGGCATGATGCGTTGAATAAACCACGCATATCATCCGCTCAGAATAACAAGCGGAGGCATTGAATGTGTACTATCAACCATCAGTCTACGGCCGTCCCGAAACCAAAGCGATGCCACCAATTAACATACTATATCACTTTACAATGCCACTATATCTGATGGAACAACATAGCTGGCATCAAGGGAACATTTTTGTTTACTCCTCTGAAACACAGCGATACCGGCGCCACGGTGAGAATCCACATCCAAAGCGGACTCACGAAACAATTTGCAGTCCTGCCAACAGTCGGGTTTGAATATCATATCCATCTCGAACCCGTCGGACCAGGCGGAGACTGCGCGGCAACTTTGGGCCACCTTGACCCGGCCAACGTCGGCGAGGGAAAATGTGACCCGGCTGTACCGGAGAAGTGCCAAGAAGGAGACCTCTCAGGTATGTGGAATCTCACAAGGGCGCTGAGACATCCGTGTTTTGCTGCGGCTTCTCAGGAATCTAATGGTGCTGACATCCCGTGTCGCCATGATTTGTAGGCAAGCATGGCAACTTGCTGCCGACTAAGAGCGGCGCTATTTCAACCATCAAGTACGTTGACCACCAGCTTGCCTTCAAGGGAGCTAAGACAACAATTGCCGGTAGATCGATCGTGATTCACAACAACGGCACCCGCATTGCTTGTGCAAACATTTTACCAGTGGGAACTGCCAGACAGAAGACTGGCAGCGACTCGGGATCTCAGAAGGAGGAGAGTACCTAGCCCTCGTCCGTGCTAAGCAAAAGTCGTGTCAATGCCGCATCTGCAAAGGGACAGCTCATTCTAGAGGTCCTGTGGCAAGCGACAGGAACCGTGGTGTCAGGCCTTGTATTGACCGTGTTGGCATTGTGATAGACGAAGCGACGTTGCAGAATTTTAGTTCTTGGCCAAACGGAGCGATACATAGAAAACATGGACATAAATGAAACTGAAAGTTTAAGCTCGCTACGCGTTTTATGGGCCCTCTCGGACTTGCTTTGTGCTCCACATTTTTTTCGATAACTCCCCGCTTTTTTTGACCCATTTTGTCGAGGCAAGGGTCGGTCGCTCGCCATATTCTGGTGGACGGGCTTATTCATTTATTGCCGTTATCTACTCGTCTCTTTTTGGGGGAGATATTCTTTCTGTCGTTGTCTGGCTTGAAACGCTTCTACAATCTCTCAGTAGGTCTTGGTACTAAGAATGCCCTACAATCACATGTCTGTGGCACAAAAATACAAGATGGATTTTTTCAGCTGGCCTTTGCTGCTTTTGCACAAAAATAACATATTCCAAAGGCTGCAGCATCATGGGCGAGGGAAAAAAAAATAGAGTGAATCGGTAGACCCTGTATCTAGACTGAGAAATAGCTGGAGCGCGTGTAGTGTTTGTGGGGTGCTCAATAATGTGTGAGAATAATGTGGGATGAGAGTGGAGGCATGGGTGAAAACGGCCGTGCTCAACCGAGGATTGGCCTCTGCGCACAGTTTGGCAGAGGTAAAAAAAAAAGATCGGGTAACTTAGGGACTAGACCTGAGGCACCCCGTGGCTGTTTAAGGTTTTTTGCTGGAAGCGGTGACAAAGATGACTCTGTTCTCGGTGGAGGAGGGAGGCGATCACCGCCAGGCTCCAACAAAGACTTTTTTGAATACCGGAGGAACGAGGGAAGACGAAGGGGAAGGATGGGCAAGAGAAGGATCTCGGTTGTGGAACAGAGACATAACCCCACATTGCATACCGGCATTTCTTGAACCAGTTCCCTTTCTTCTTCTCCTCCCCCGTCGCCAGCCAGAAAAGAAGAGAATGAATTTGATCCGCCCGTTGCTCGTCCAGCAGACCCGCCGGCTGTCCTCGTCTTCGTCCTTGTCTTCGTCCGTTATTTCTTCCGCACCTCTTTTCTCCCTTTCTTCTCGATCCTCCTCTTCTATTTCAACCCGCTTTCCTTCTTCTTCTTCTTCTCTCCTCACACATCGCACTCTTCTCCCCCTTGTAACCCGCACCGCATACTCCACAATGTCTACCCACAAGCTGTGCATGATCCCTGGTAAGAGACATCCCATTCGCACTCATCACACTCTTTCCCTCATTCAACATCGCTTCATCCGCTCGAGTGCACTTGTACCGAGAATTAAAAAATAATTGCAACGAGCACACCTTTAACAAAAACTGCACACCTTGAACTGAAGTGTTCTTCGTTGTATACTGAAAAACGCTCTCAATTGCACTCGTCGTATCTAGGTCCCATTGAGTTCCACGAGGATGTTCTTCAGGCTATGGCCACCCCTTCGACCTCGCATGTCGCCCCCAACTTCATCCCTGTCCTCGGCGAATCGATCGAGCTCTTGCGCCAGATCCTCTTCACCTCTGGACAGCCCTTCATCATCGCTGGATCTGGCACTCTCGGCTGGGACATGACTGCCTGCAACTTGATCGAGGCTGGTGAGGATGTCCTTGTTTGCAACTCTGGCTATTTCGGCGACCGCTTCGGCGAGTGGTAAGTCCATCAACAGACCACCAACAACCTGTCAAAACACGATTCAGCAACTTCAGCGACTTCAGTGACCTCGACTTCACCGGGCGGTATCTCGTTCGTAGTGGATCTCAACTCCGAGTCGGAAAGATTTTCCATTCTTATTTCCTGGGTCCAAATTTGCGGAGAATTGCCCTTCCACGAGGACTGGCGACATTTGGGACTTCAGCTCGACTCTTGATTCACGATATCGTGGAATGAATGAAGGATACGCAGGATAAGCGATATCCCTTTCACTGGCGCCCTTCTCTCTGCAAGGGCATGGATTGGATTTTTTTTCCTTGCCGAGGAAGTTCATACGAAACTTCCCACGACCCTACTCGCTCCCACACTTTCAGGTGCTTTCCCTGCGGATGACTAACAAAAAATCTACATGTTTCTCATTCCTCTGCGCATCATTCAGCTTGGAGACTTATGGCGCCAAGGCCACGCACGTCCGCGTCCCCGTCGGTGAGGCCCCTCAGTTGGCTGCTGTCGCTGCTGCCTTGAAGGGCAAGAAGTACAAGGCTGTTACCATCACCCACGTTGATACGTCGACCGGTGTTCTCTCGGACATCAAGGGCATTGCTGAGGTCGTCCGTAAGGAGTCCCCCGAGACCCTCGTTGTCGTCGACGGTGTCTGCTCTGTGGGTTCAGAGGAGATCCGCATGGACGCCTGGGGCATCGATGTCGTCATCACTGCTTCACAGAAGGCCCTCGGTGCTCCTCCCGGTCTCTGCGTCTTGGGTGTCTCTGAGCGTGCCATCGGTGTCTTCAAGGCCCGCAAGACACCTGTTGCCAACTACTACGCCAACTGGAACCGCTGGTTGCCCATCATGAACGCATATGAAGCCCGCAAGCCCTCGTACTTTGCCACCCCCGCTGTCCAGAATGTCTTTGCTCTCCACGTCTCCTTGAAGCAGATCGTCTCCCAAGGTGTTGAGAAGCGCTTCGCTGTCCACAAGGAGGCCTCGGCTAAGGCCAAGAAGTTCATTCATGACCTGGGCTTGAAGCTGGTTCCTACTTCTTTGGACCATGCTGCCAACGGCATGTCGGCTGTCTATTACCCCGAGGGCGTTACTGCCGTGGATCTGCTGCCCAAGTTGGCTGCCCACGGCATCGTTGCTGCCGGTGGTCTCCACCTTGACATCGCACTCAAGTACTTCCGTATCGGACACATGGGCATCTCTGTGACCGAGCCCGAGCGCGGCCACTTGGATGCCACTTTGAACGCTCTCAAGGCCTCGCTGGCTGAGTGCGGTTACAAGGGCGCCCTGTAAATGTAGTAGCGTCTGTGCCCATTTACCGTTGTAATTATCATCTCCTCTCCCAATTCTAGAATGATAGCAAGGCATTGGCTTGTTCTCTCTTGTAACATCAACGAAAAAAAAAAAAAACTTTAATAAAGAACCTGCTCCCCGGTGACGTGGGATTAGAGCTCTTTGACTGGTCTTTCCTTTTCTCTCGCTGTACTTCTTCTCTCTTCAATCACAATTAGCACTTTATTTTCTTATTCCTAAACCACTTTGCACCACCGACACTTTCAACCGCAACAACATCGTATAAGCTCCGTTCGCTAGTCAAATGGACATAGTACCGGATATTGATCGCCACCAAAAAGAACAAGACCACATAGTGCCCAATTCAATGAACACGCCAATTTCTTCAGAACAGGCGACAGCGAACGGCAGTGAACCCGCGCCTCGCTTGCACCTCATCAACGAAGAAAAGCAGTTCAGGTAACTGTTTACTGTCCCATATCGATCGTCCATTGTGCTGCCACCTGGCTGGAACTGCAAATCACCCATCCCATGAAAACCTGACACGTTTGAGTTTGCTCATCAATACCTTATCTCCTATTGTTTCCATGGCCCGCGCTGTGGTCATAGTGATGAATTATCGAGATACATAAGCGAAAAGTGGGGCCTCAAGGAATCGGGCTTCAACTACAACCTGGCAGCCATCTTTGGAAGCCAGAGCACCGGAAAGAGTAAGTGTTTGATGATGATTTGGGGGGCTGGTAATGGCAATTGTCATATGGGTTCGCATGCTTTGGAGCGCGGTCTGTCCTTTGGTTCTGACAGAACCAGCATCTCTCGCTTTTCGGCATCTTTCCTTTCGTGAACGCAGGCACACTTCTCAATCGGCTCTTTGGCACCAACTTTGATGTCATGTCAGAAACAGCCAGGATGCAGACAACCAAAGGAATCTGGATCAGTAAAGGCAAAGATATGAAGGTGTTGATCATGGACGTCGAGGGAACCGACGGTCGTGAGCGCGGTGAAGATCAGGTAAAAGGGCTTGTATCATCGTCGAGTCTCGACCACACTTAATGTCGACAACAAAACATTGTATTCATCGTTGCGTCGATTGTGTCATGCTTTATGGCCTTGTTTTTGGTCGATATAGGATTTTGAGCGTAAGAGCGCCCTTTTTTCGCTTGCAACTTCTGAAGTGTTGATTGTCAATATGTGGGAGCACCAGGTCGGACTCTACAATGGAGCGAACATGGGTCTGCTAAAGACCGTCTTTGAAGTCAATCTGCAGCTCTTTGGCGGCAATCGTGGGTAATGCTTGAGCAATGACCAATGCAGTGCACTCTGTCATAATGCATCGTAAACACGTGGCAATCTAACCTGTCCTTTTTGTCTCTGGTGTGTTTTATGCGTACTTTAGAAAAGAGAAGACACTGCTGTTCTTTGTGATCCGTGATCACGTTGGAGCGACGCCCCTTGCCAACTTGTCGAATACCTTGCGAGCGGATCTGGAGAGGATCTGGCAAGGTCTTTCCAAGGTACTTTGAGTTCGTTCGGAGTGCTCTAGGATCCCTTCCTCAGAATGACGACCTTGCAGTCTGCTAACAGCAGGCAATGGGATTCATTTTCTTATAGCCAGAGGGACTTGAAGACTGCAAGATCTCGGACTACTTTGACTTTATGTTCACTACCCTGCCCCACAAGCTGCTGCAGCCCGAAAAGTTCGAGTCAGAAGTCCTTCAATTGCGACAGAGGTACCCTTTTTGCTTCATGCACTGATACAGGAAACAGTGTGATTTCAGTTCAAGTTGACTTACGACTGGTGGCATCTATTTGCTTTTCTTGTATACTAGGTTCTCTGATCCCTCAAACCCAAACTATGTCTTCCAGCCGCATTATTCAAGGCGTGTCCCCGCGGACGGTCTTCAGTTCTATGCTGAAGGTATCTGGGAAAAGATTATGACCAACAGGGACCTCGATCTACCTACACAGCAGGAGCTGTTAGCGCAGTTCCGTTGCGATGAGATTGCGAACGCTGCATTCGCCGTATTCGCAGAGGCGATCAAAACTTTCCGACGTCCTATTGAAGCTGGAAATGTGGTTGACGGTTTAGGGCCCAAGATGAATGAAATCCGGGATGTTGCCATCAGTAAGCTTTCAATTCATCTACACCTGCGGTTTATATCTGGGCCTTTAGATGATGAGGGATGTGGAGAACTGAGCATAAGATCGTTTGAATAACTATAGGATCTTTTGACAAGGATGCATCCCGATACCACCCCGAGGTATACAAGCGTAAGCGCGGTGAGGTGTTGGCAAAGGCCAACTCCATGCTAGAGTCCTTCTTTGTGGGTCAGCTCAAGAACCTGCACAAGAAGGCTGTCTTGCAGTTTTCGACCCGACTTCAGCAAGATCTCAAAAAGGAAGGCGCGGAATTCGGAAGCATCTCCTCGGCCGCCATGAAGGAAGCTGTCGACTTTTTTGTACAGGGTGCCAAGGCGATCAAGCTAGAAGAGACTGACTGGGAATACGAGGAGGAGCTGTACCAACTGGAGCACGACCTGCGGGAATTTTCAAAGGCGCAGAGGGAGAAGGAAATGGCCAAGATGCTGGCAGTGCTGGAGAAGCATTTGAAGAAAGAACTGGATGAGCCCATCAAGCTAGCACTGGACAAACCGGGGCCTGGTATGTGGGGCCGCGTGATTACAATCCACCAGAGGACCGTCGAGGATGGAGTGGCCATGCTACACAAGAGGGCAAAGACGTTCGATCTGACGGAGCAGGAAGAGAATGAGCTCGTTGATAACCTAAAAAGGCAGGGATGGATCCTGATGACCAGGAAGGTGCAAGAGGAGTCTGTGGATGGGCTGATCCTGTACAAGCTGCTTAACCGGTTCGAGGAATATTTCCAGCGAGACGACAGAGGACTCCCACGAGTCTGGAAACCTGAGGATGATATCGACACTCCCTTCAAGAAGGCTCGAGATGAGGTACTTTATACTCTTTTTTGTTAAACTATCTTCAGCAAGAACACGATGGTGGAAACTGATACTTTGTTTTGTTCTCTATACTCAATATCCTAGACCGTGGCGCTGATTCCTCTGTATGCCAAGATCGATAACTTGGATCCTGCGACGGGCACCCGCTTCACTCTTGAATCTACAGAGGACTTTGATTTCGACCAATCCCTCAACATCATTTCAGAAACGCGCCAACAAGAACTGGAGACACAGCTCAAACGCAAGGTGGACGCAACCTATGTGGAAGCCAAGCGGTCTGTGGTTGCCACTCAGGCTAAGGTTCCATATTGGGTTGGCGTCGCTCTGATTTTCTTGGGCTGGAACGAATTTATGGCCGTGATCACGAATCCGTTATATCTGTCGATGACCATGATGCTGGGCGTACCCATTGCTGCACTATGGTATCTGAACATGTTGGGATTGGTCCAGACCATGGGTATGAGAGCGTACGATCAAGCCTTGGTTTTCGGCAGAGACAAGTTGAGGGAAGTTGTGCACCCACCTGAGCCAGTACCGGTGCGGATCCAGAACACGAGGTACGATGATGATGACAATGCGCGTCTGTTGCATCATAGAGACTCTGCGCGGTCATTGAGTCAAGGCAGTGGACGTGGCGAGAAGAGCGAGCAGGGCACTGAACTGTACGCGTTCGAGGACAAGAAAACATTGTGAAGGATATCATTCAACGCTTTCTTTTACATATATATATATATATATATATTTTGGTTCATTCAAATAAATTATAATTCTGGCTCAAGCATTTGGTCCGCATGGTCCAAACACGTGTGTTTTTCGCTCACTCTTTGGGCTCACTGTGGCTGTGCTACTACGATCTGCCCTCGATCTGACCAACGCCATCGCGCCATACGTCTGGAGTTTGCGATTGTAAGAAAGCCACGTAACTTTAGTTGGCACGGACCACTGACTTCCATTCTTTGGTCCTGGAGCCTTAGTTCTTTAAAATGATTTTTTTTTTGTCCGTTCATGAAATTTCGAAAGGACCACCGAGGGCACCAGGAGCAGGCCACAGTGCACTAGCGTATAGTCTCTTGCAGTACTTCCCACACTGGAAAGCCCTATTCAATGCTGCTGAGGATTGTCACTCCCGTTCTCAGGTAGCGTGCAACACTTTAGCTGGAGGCACCCCAAAACTACTCAGCTTCTCTATGCTATTTATTGCCTTACGCTTTGTAAGTGAAAAGTATCCTTTTCTGATGAACATGGACCACATCTGAAAGCGGTTATTAATTATTCTCCCTTTCTTTAGTCTCGCGTAGCTGTTTGAGCTCTGAGTGAACAGGAGCGTCTACTATTTTGTCACGATCATCATTCTAGTCATCAGTCAGATCAGAGTCTTCTTTTTCATATCTGCAGGAGGCATTACAGCGTGTAGTGCTGCTATCCTGCACTTGCTCCGATTTTGCCCATTTGAATCTTGCCTACATCCAATTGCGACCGAATTTCCGTTCCATTTTTACAAGACCGTGCCAGCAACCTTCTACTTCATGGTGAGATTGACAAAAGACTACACGCCGCTCATTTGCTGCACACAGCTAAATTTATTTGTCTTTTCCCTGATTACTTCAACTCTACCTAAAGGGAGGTCGATATGACCCTGTCACGGAATTATTCGACTCGGACAACCACGCATTTCTCACCATGATGATTCTCAACTTCCTCTTCTCTGGGATCCTCATGCTCAACGTTCTCATTGGTAAGAGTCCATACAGCCTATTCCGTCCATATTCGTCATTGCAACGAATACGCGCTTGTCTCTTATAATGAAGCCATATTTTTGCTAAAAACTCTGGCAACATTGATCAACATGGCATTCAACAAGGGCGACGAAACCTGGCACCAGGTCTAGCTGCTGAACAGGATGAGATTCGTCGAGGCAGCTGAGAATATTTCGTATTCCATCCCAGGTAGTCATCCATCTCAAGCCACGCAGGATAGGGTATCCTGTCATAATCATATTCTTAATGGTTCGTTTTCTTCCATTATCTGATGTCTAGGCTTTAGGGAGTCTCACGACTGCTTTCCTGAAAAGATCTACTTCACAGCATCGCGTAAAGAGGCCAAAGAATACCAGAAGGCCACAGAGAGACTTGGGGAGGAGGAGAGTCCAGCATCTAATGTGATTGGTATATCTGCCTCGGCCGACGTTTCTCAAGACGTTTCATCTAAATAGGTTTAAGAGTTTACTTCAGGGTCAAAAACAGATTATTCAGGAGCTAAAGAAACAAGGTGTTCAGCTTCAAGCACAGTTACAGGCACAATTAGACTCATTTGAGTCGCAGAATCAGAAGATGCAGGAACAGAAGATGCAGGAACAGAAGATGCAGGAACAATTGGGGAGGGGGGCAGAACGTCATGAACATGAGGTTGCACCAGCAGCAACAGGCCCAGCGAAAAATGCAGGCAGATATATTGGCCTTGTTGACGACCAAGCCTTAGCTTATGAATGGATCGTTATAAACCATGCTCTTAAATATCATATTAATGCTGGTCGTGATGCTTCCATGCTCCGCTTTTTCAACGTTGCCTCGTTGTAGTGTCTACAAGGTAAGGAATAGGGAGATGATGGTGATCATACTGGATAGGAGCAAGCCTTCTCTCTGTGCTTTGTTTAATACAATTCTCAAACAGGACACATTCATACCTAAACACCCCCTGCTTGCACAAAATTAATGTCGACCCTCATGGATAGATAGGATGTCATCCAGGCCAACTTGAAGTACATTTTATCTGTCTCTGGAACGTTAGATGGGAGGTGGTTGACGGCGTTTGTCGAGAATGCTCAGAGGGTCATCTTATCCGCCATTGTTCGCTGCATGACGGTTAGCCAACGCCCTGGATATTTTGCCTTTTGCCTTCATGTTTTGGTGAGTGCGAGCATAAAGGCCGTCTACGTATCCTGAAAATAAGGAAAGACTGAAGGTTAGACGTGGTTACATTGGATGCCATGCTGAGGCAGCAACCATATTGACTAATGAGGTGAGCTGCAAATTGAAAATTTTTCTTCACATGTAGTTTGTATGGACACCTTGCAATATCAACGACACGAATGATGTTCGGCAACAGTTGAGCAGAAATGGTCAAGCGCATGTCAGCCTGCGGATCTGCTCTGTTGGAGCCGGAAAGGTGGTCCACTATGTTCCTTTTTTTTTTTTTTTTTTTGGTTCAGTCGGACATTTGAAAGGATGACGCTTTGTGCATTTCTTCCCGTCCTTCTTTCTTCGGGCGAAGTTTTGTTGCCAATTGGGTTCCGCCAGCAACCCTATTCTTTTACCCGTGCCCTTGTTTCGTCCCACCTTCCCATCGACCTGTTCGTCATCATTCCTTCCTTCCTTCACACACCTCATTCCATTCTCTGCGTCTTGGCTATGGAACCCGCCCTCGATCCCTTCGACAGCCTGTGTCGACAGGTTTATCTGGCCAACGACGACGATACCAGCAAGCAGCCAACACCCATACCCTCCAATGAAGAAACCGCCCTCAGTCTCATATCCCGTGCACAGGTCTATGAACTGCCGACATCATATACCCTCCCCTCCTCTGCTCAAGCACCAGGCAACCGTGATCAGGACCGTCGGTGTTATCGGATCCACCTCGAGACCATTGAGGATCCAATCCTAGAGCAGACTGTGCGAGATATCATCAAAGGGGCGATCGATCCTTCTGTGCTCATGGAACTTCCCTTCGACAGAAACCTGTCCGGATACAGCTCAAAGACCAGAACCGAGACTCGAGAATCACCCCTTGAAGCACCAGTGGTCCTCGACATGGAAGGCGTGTCCGCAACAATACCAGCATCGGACAACGACAAGAAAACCATGTTCTTGATACCAACACAGGAATGGTTGCGGATGTCGACAAGGATCCGCTTCTGGAGAGCGGAATCTCATCGTATTAAAGCTGCTGAGCGGGAAATCGTCCTGGATGGGTTGTTGAACGACCGTTGGAAGGATGCCACGTCCACTCTATCATCAGCGGCGGTCTCGTCACCTCCGCCATCATCGGGGTCGTTGGTCGCGGCGGATATACCCCCAAAGTCCCTGCCATCGTCTCCAAATTCGTCCTCAGCGTCTTCGCCGGCCACATCACCACGGTCTTCGGCAGCACCGCATCGTTTGCAAACATCACTTTCGAGACCTTCGTTGTATAGGCAACCGTTCCAGGAACATCAGTTAAATACGCTGGTTCAATTTATTTCGACCTATGGTGATGAACCATCGGCAACTTCGATTCTTCGAGGTCTGCTTAACCTTATTCGGCGGCAGATCACAGAGCCCAAGGTGCTGTCGTGGACGTTTGAAAGGGCGAACTTGACGGAACAGAGGCCAGTGGTGACGGTTGCGTTCTTGGATCTGGTGGCAAAGCTTGGCCTAGAACTGGTGATCGTAGACGAAGGAAGGGATAAAGGTGGTCTGATGGGTTTGGCTCCAGATTCGAACAAACTCGGCTCGATCACGTCCTTGACTTCAGAGTCAACGGTCGCTGTCTCTCCGGAAGCCGGTACTGCTGCTGTTTCAAAGGAGAGTCAGTCGACAGAATTGACATGGACGTTTGGCCCGAAAGTGGATGATCGCAGACTCGAGTATTGGATCCATAATATCCAGCAATCTACTTTGCCGGTCCTCAAAATGGACGACCAATCACTCCTGCCCTCTACCGCCACTTTCACGAACAACAGTACATTGCCAACATCATCAAAGTCTAACCAGGATCACAAGCAAAATCCAATCCCGGCTGCGATCCGGAAACGCTTCCTGCAAGACCGTAATACTATACCCGCTGGTAGCATTCAGGTTCTGACGACCAATATCCATGCTTCCGCACCAACCTCGTCAGAAACGCTGAGAACACCGACAGAATCAACGCTTCATACAGCAGCAGGCAAGGTCGACATTATCAGGGATCGATCCTACGTGCTCGCGTCGTCCAAATACGCGCTTTCAGACACGGCAGGATCGTCTGCATCGTCCTCTGGTGTGTTTGTGGATCGGGTTCGGAGCGACGTCAAGCATTTGGTGCGGTGGGCGACGACCTGCGGAGGACGGCTGGATTGGATCTGGACTTGGTTATTCTCGTCGTTTCAAAAGTCGAGGTATGGTTCTGCAGCAGGCGCGTCAGAGCGACGGCCTCCTCGATCCAACGACGAGAACGTGTAGAGTGCGCATGCGGGATTGTCTTTTTTTTTTGTAGCTGCCATAGATAGTTTTTCGTCTCAAAACATATACCACATAGTCTTTCCAGTCTTTCAATATATCCATGTCTATGCGAATCGCCTGTAACTCTGTGCCCCAATGTCGAACCCTGGGGCCCAATTGAGGCTAAAGGAAGTTGAGGGCCTTGCGCACGTGATTTGGGTCGACCAGTCCCCTTGCGTAAACAACCAGCTCGCCTTTTTTTTTTCTCTTGGTTTAAATGCATTGCACCTCTTCGCTCTACCAAGACCAGACCAGACCAGACCAACACACCATCACTCCATCGGTATGTTGACAAAACAAGGACGCTCACAAGTCTGAACTGAGGTCTCTTCCAGACTTGGACACGGAATACTAACAGGGATGACCTCTGCTTCTTCACCTCAAGTAGTGCTTGTAGACAATACTCGCGCCAGTTCACACAAAAAAAAAAAAAAACACAGACGCCGACAAGAAACACTCCTTCAGTAGCAGCCATCGGGACAAGTGGCCATATTTTCAAAACACACATATAATCTCACAAAATGGCTTCCACCAGCACCACCGCCACAACGGGTCTCCGTGATATCACAAAGATGGAGCGCATCGGTAAGACTCTTTGTGTGCCCAATGCCGCTCACAAACCTGTCCTGTGTAGTTCGATTCCAGTCCCTGGTCCCTCATATGTCCAATGCTAATTGTGGGTCTTTCTTTCTCCCTTTTTTTTTTTCTCCTACAGGCGCCCACTCTCACATCCATGGCTTGGGTCTGGACGACAACTTGGAGGCCCGTCAGACGGGCCAGGGAATGGTCGGACAGGTCAAGGCGCGTCGCGCAGCAGGTGTGATGTTGAGGATGATCCAGGATGGGAACAAGAACGCAGGACGAGCGATCTTGATGGCTGGAGCGCCCGGAACAGGAAAGACGGCCATTGCGATGGGTATGGCCCAGTCTCTGGGTGCGGATGTGCCCTTCACGATGTTGGCGGCCTCGGAGATCTTTTCGTTGGAGATGAGCAAGACCGAGGCACTGACACAGGCCTTCAGACGGTCGATCGGTGTGAGGATCAAGGAGGAGTCTGAGATTATCGAGGGAGAAGTCGTCGAGATTCAGATCGATCGATCCACTACAGGACTTGTAAGTGTTACTATGGACATTGCCTGCGAGATTATACGATGGAGCTGGAGCTGCTTTCCTGACCAAAGTATATATTTAATCCATTCCTTGTAGGGTCAAAAATCTGGAAAGCTGACGCTGAAGACGACAGAAATGGAGACGATTTATGACTTGGGCGCAAAGATGATTGAGGCCCTCAACAAGGAGAAGGTCATGGCCGGAGACGTGATCACCATCGACAAGGCCTCTGGTAGGATCTCAAAACTCGGACGCTCCTTCACCCGCGCCCGCGACTACGACGCCATGGGCTCAGACACTAAATTCGTACAGTGCCCCGACGGCGAGCTCCAGAAACGCAAGGAAGTCGTTCATACTGTCTCATTACACGAGATGGATGTCATTAACTCCCGGTCTCAGGGTTTCCTGGCCCTCTTCTCTGGAGACACCGGTGAGATCAAGATCGAGACCCGGGAGCAGATCAACCAGAAGGTCGGAGAGTGGCGTGAGGAGGGCAAGGCCGAGATTGTGCCCGGAGTGTTGTTTATTGATGAGGTGCATGTGCTCGATATCGAGTGCTTTTCGTTCTTGAACCGTGCGCTTGAGGATCCCTTGGCGCCCGTGGTGATCATGGCCTCGAACCGGGGGATCTCGAAGATTCGGGGCACAAGCTACAAGTCCCCACACGGATTGCCTGTAGATTTGTTGGATAGATTGTTGATTATCAGCACGACTGCGTACAGTGAGCCGGAGGTCAAGCAGATTCTGACGATCCGATGCGAAGAGGAGGACGTGCAGATGACGGAGGACGCGAAGGATATCCTGACGAGGATCGGTATGGAGACCTCGTTGCGGTATGCGATCCATTTGATCACGGCGTCATCGTTTGTGGCAAAGAAGCGAAAGGCGACGGCGGTTGATGTGGCGGATATCAAGAGAGTGTATTCGTTGTTCCTGGACGAGAAGCGGTCGGTTCAAATGCTGAAGGAGTATCAGGGACAGTACATGTATAACGAGGTCGATATGGCTGATCGGGAACCCGCCATCGGCCATGGAAACAGCATGCAGGCGTAATCTTGGGTCTTGGAAGATGTCGGACACCAACGCAGACAGTCGACACCACACTTCAACCCATAATCCCATAATAAAAAACGATTTGGACCTAAACATGCGCTTTTTTTTTTTTGTTTTCTCATGCAAAGAATGCATGTTGTCTCGCTTTTTTTCCTTCTATGATACGGCGGTTCAAAAAAAAAAAAAAAGGTGTCTTAACAAGAATCGGACCGTGCGGGCGTCATTCGGCGCTTGCGTTACCAATATATTCCAGGACGTTGAAAGGACTCTCGTTGCCGAGATGCACCATCGATACGAGAAAGTTCATTTGTGAAGGCCGCGGGCGCTAGTGAATAAAATGATCATATGTGTAAGTTATGTCTTTTTTTTTGGGCCCAATTGCACTGATTCAGGCACAGATCTATGATTGGTTATGGTGTGGTAGTAACAGATCAGAGGTAACAACTGCTTCGCCCAGACACGACCAGAGCGATAGAAACGCGTGGGTACATGGACTCCAAGGATGGGTGTGGAAGTAGGCCGAAGAGAGGTTGAGTGGATTGTCGAGCACTAGCGCAGGGTATGACTGATCGAGTCTTTGTCATCGAGGTGTATGCGGTCGTCAAACTTCAAGGTCCTGGAACACTTGCTAATCGCTACAGCGCCTGCAACTTGATCCGGGACTGAGTCCTAATTGTATCATACTGTCCTTATGTGATTGTCCATTATGCGCGCATGAGAAACATACTGCTCGGCAAACCCGTACATGATATCAAAATTAAGACTTAGAACTGGCGGAGTAGTGCCTCGGTGGGAAGTATCTGGGCTTGACCTTTGCCTACTCTGCGGCTTTATCGAAGGAACAGCGAGAGGGCCTAGACTAGTGATGACCTTTGGGATCAGGAACCTGAGGCTGATCCCGAACAAGCCGTAAGGGAGTTCGCACTGATGCAGCTCCTTATGGGAGATTGATAGAAACAATGCGCGACAGTTTTTTTCCTGCAAGAGCCGTGGACTTGCTCGATATGGTGGAAGGTGGAAGGCACCGAGCGTGTGTGGGGAGCATAATAGAAACCTTGCGAAACTCCCAAGGACAAATCTGATAGGGCAAAAAAAAAAAAAAAAAAAAGGAATGTCCATGAACTCATACATTCTTGCATAGGATTCAAGATTCTGGTCTCCTGAAATATTAAACCTTCTGCTAAAAGGCAGGATGGCGGTGTTGCATGTGGTCCAGACCGGAGGGGTTTCCCAATTGCGGTTCACGCGTAGCTTATGGGGATGCTATGGAGGGAGTGTGAGCCGAATGTAGTTGGGTCAGGCTGACCCGTCCGACCCTCTCAGTTTGCCGAAGGTCGACACTCTCCGATGTATTCTTGATGAACAGCATGGGATTGACAACGTCTGTTTAAGCTCAATGTACACGAGAACGGACCTTGTGCAAAAAAATGAAATAAAAAATCCCTCGATAGCAGAATGACTACGATGATGTCGATACTTGTGCTAGTGGTGCGTGTTGCAGACAAGGGTAGTTGATACTGCCGTCCAGGGCTCTCAGCTACTATGCATGTCGGTAGGGATCTACACTAAGAAAACCAAGTCTAGGTGACAATGCTCATACTGTCACACCTGTTGTTTGCAATCAACAATAAATCGTACAAGGGTCGAGGCGCTGCTCCCTATTCTCTCCGACCCTCTTTTTTGGATATAAAACACGCTCGCCATAGTCTAGTCCATCCTCTTTTTGCCCTCTCCGGAAACGTCTTAATCGGGCTGCTGTGTATTGATCACCACGTTGTTTGTGGCCATATCTGTGTCAAAAAAATGCAAAGCAATGCAGGCAATCGGGACTAAGGGAAGTCCCATTCAATTGCGTGCTTCTTTCTTTTCTCTATTTGTGAAATAGGAGAATAAACATACGGCGCATTCCTGCTGCAATGGCACGCACAGTTTTCGTCTATTTGGAGGAGAGGGACGCTGGGGATGCATTGCAGACGCCCTCTCCCTATCTTTATCAAAAAGCGTGTGAGACCCGTCTTTCTATCCCGAAGTAGACCTAGGTGGTGCCTGAGCTTGGTCGCGTATAGGCACATACATAAACGCGTGCTTTTTTCCCCTTCCCGCAGAGGCAGCCCATGTCTCCGACTTCCCATCCCTGACCTTGTTTTCTCGTCATCATCTGAACAAATGCTTCTGAAGTAAGTTGATATGATCTGCTGAGGGGCGCATTGGCCAGCATGTGCTCAAGCGTGAGATACTTTTGGCGAATGAGCAGCGATGAAGGGAGAAGGGAAAAAAAAGAAAGAAAGAAACGAACTGCGCGCTCGGGGGCACGCACCTTTCTCTTTATGTTGCTGCAATTGGTCCCTCTGTCTACTGTGCATCCTGCTTTTGCTGCTTCAGCCTAGCGTGTCGAGCCCCGTTTGGTCTAGCATGTACCTTACCTAATGAAATGAACTATGGCTGTGTATGGATCCTCTTTGGAGTTAGCCCGTGGCCCAACGGACTTAATGGTCTTTCCTTTCTCCTGGGAGTTGTCCCGTGTGATATGTATTTCCCTGTGGTAATGATACGAATTGGTAGTTCCAGTAGCAGGAGCAGCTCTTTTATTTTCCCGCGCTATTTGTTTGTGAAATGAATGAATGAATGAAAAATGTGTCGCATGTACTGAATGTGTTTGGTTGGGCGGTGAATGTCCTGCGGCAGCGATCTGTGGTCTTGGTTTCAACAGGTTCATGGAGGGACCAAAGAAAAACGACGGGCCCCCTGTTTTTTTTTCCTTGCTCAGCATTCATTCGATTCAGATCAGTCTAGAGATTTTTCTCCATGCAAGGAGAAGAGCGGCAGCGATTGTAATCGTATGGTGCTGAATGAAATCAGGCTAAGGGTTATATTCCGCTTGGGCCAGGTGGACTCTGCATCCGAAGCCCTGGAGAGACAACAAAAAGGAGGGGTCTCTCCTCCTTTCTGTTGCTTTCTCTAACTCCATACATCTCCTCGACGACTCTCTTTAAGCTGACTTGACACCTCAACTACTTCTCCATCTCCTCCCTCGACCGCTTCCTTTTCGCCCAGAGGAGCACTCCGCTCTCGAGCTATGACAGCACCCACCTTCGCCATCAACACCACCACTACCACCACCCTGTCTTCATCAACGGACCATCCCAAGAACACCACGAACAAGGACACCAGCATGAACGCTAACATGAACACTAACATCAACAGTCAGCTTCCCTCGCCAACTTCACCCACCGCCACAACCTTCGTCTCCAATACGACCACAGAAGCCTCGCAAATCCTCCACAAACTCTTACGCGCCCTCCCTCCCTCGGCTCCCGTCCTCGAAGGTCGCACATCGTCCTCGTCCACGACCGAACAAGACCTTCGCGAAGAACTCGACAATCTGAAACAGCTTTCCACGGAGGCTCAGCAGACTTACATGATCGTCCACGGTTTGATTCAACAGTACCAACAACTCGTTCTCTCCACACACGCACAGGTCGCGGCTGCAAAACAGGCCCTCATCCATGCACGTGGGACCCTCTCGTCATCGTCGTCGTCGTCTTCAACATCGTCATTGTCATCACAGTATTATGCTGGCCAGTCGTATCCTCAGCAACAGCGGCAGCACCAGCAGCACCAGCAAGGATATTCGAGTACTTCCTCGGGAACATCAAGTCCGCCTCTGTCGCCGCCTTCTTCGGGATGGAGCCGAGCAGGCTCGTTCTCGAGCACATTCAATTATCTATCACCGACATCGACATCCCAGAATTATAGTTTTCCCGATGGCGTACCATCACATCACCAACACCAGTACTCACACCATCACCAGCACCAGTATCCGGACCATCACCAGCAGCACCCATACCCGGAGCATTATCAACAGCACCAGCATGAGGACGATGAAGAGCGAGTGCGGAGGTTGAGCCAGGAGCATACAGATCTTGGATACCGGCTCTCACAGCTGCTGCGGGATAAGGCTGCGGCGGAGGAGACGAAGAAACGGTTGAATGATGGGTTGGTGAAGGTCAAAGCACGGATCCGAGAGATCGGACAGACCCTCGCAGGCGAATGAATCTTCAGTTTAGCTTCGACTTCGGTAACATCGAGACCAATAAATCCGTGGAGAATTTACATGAAAAAAAGAACCAACAACAATAACAACAACAGCAACAGCGAAGCGACAAGGAGGATGCTAGGCATACAGAGTCTCCGTTTGCACGACAAGACCAGTCTGGAGGGATGGAGTTGGCCCTCCACGGACTTGCATTTGGTAGTACATACGCATACACAAGCATATTCTTAGCATCCATCTACAGTCCAGCAAAAAAACAACAACAACAACAACAACAACAACAAATAAAATAAAGATTGTCTAGCAAAGCAAACAAAAGCGAATGTGTATTTTTGCATGACTAACGTAGAGAGGATGCTATCTATTTGCATGCTCTTTTGGTACAAAGGATACGCCCATCTGTTTGGGTAAGATGGGCTTACTGCCCCTAACCTTCTTTCTTTTTTCTCGTGCGCACACGCGTGAAGAGTTGAGTTTTTTTTTTTTAGTCCGCTAGTCATCGAAACACCTTCGTTCGCCATCTCTTTTCCCGCTCTTTGGTAATAACCACAGCTCACGCTGCACGTCGTACATGCATTCTGCATCTAGACTTAGACTAGCTAGTAATATTAATCAAAATCTAGGATACAAAAGGAATGAGATTGTTCGAGTATACGCCTATCGACTGTCAGCATTGGTGACCCGTCTCGTTGAAGGAACCAAAAAAAAAGATAACACTCATCTTCATACCCACCTGCAAACATCAACCTTTGACAACCCTCGCGTCGCGTTAAATGGTTTGAGCGCCTCTGTTTATGATAAAACGAGTTAGAGTCAAATGAGTCAAATATGTAGTACTGATGCATACATCTGGAGCACACCTGTGCACACGCCATACATATCTGGACTTTGAATCAGATACACAAAAACTCAAAGCAGCAAACCTCGTCGTCGTGGATCCCGCTTATTCTGCTCAGAACACCAGTCTTTCTGTTTTTGACAAAGATATTCATGAGCACGAGCGGTAGAATCGTATGCGGACGATGTGTGAGAGCCTTTTTCAACCTCGGACATTCTTGGTGGTATCAAAACCCCCCACCCCGTCAAGCACATGTTTCAGCTGCAAAGACATATAGGAACGCTCAAGAAGCGTGAAGCCTGAAGCCTGAAGCACACCAGTGTCATCCCCGGGACTTATGTGTCGAACAGCAGCGCAAAGCCATGGGCTTTTAAGACAAAAATGATTGACTTGAAGTAGACTAGTCCGCAAGAATGTGTGTGGCCCACAAGGAACATTGGCTGAAACACTGAAGAAGAGAAAAAATAGGGCTCTGAAGACAAACCGATTGCAAGTTGGAGAGTGTGGCTCACTTCGCGGCGTCCATCGATAAAAGGCGTATAGGCCGCATGTCCATGTGCTGCGCCCAACCAGATACCACACAACCACACCTTTTTAGTTTGTGCACACAAATTTGCGTGTTGACACGACTTGAAGCAGTTATATTATTTTACATGGACACATTCTGCCTTCTGCCTTCTTCCTTCCACTACTCCAGTCCCTGGATGCCCAAAATATCCTTCCCACCAATACCTTGGCCCCACGACCGCCTCGTATGCGCCTTCGACTTTGACATCCCCGAACCTGGCGAACTCGCCCCCGAACCTGACCCCGACCCATGCGTCTCATCCTGCTGCCGGTAAGGCACACCATCGACCGAACCTGCCGTAAAAGCCTTCATCGGCTCAGATTGCACTCTCTGCAGCTTTCCGCTCCCTACCTCATTGTCAGCGAAATGAACCGTCTTCGTCGTTGTCGCTGTTGTCACCGGCGCAGAAAGCCCTCGATCCAACCTAGCCTCCGATTTCGGTCGCGATATCAGCGAAGACTTGGTCGGACTCGGCACCGCAAAGCTGTCGCCCAAAAAGTCATGCACCAACTCCACAGGCGCCTCTAAAGATGACGGGCCGCTGCTGTTGCTACTGAGGCCAAAGCTTCCACGGCCATTGCCGAAACTGCTAATACTCCTTCGGCCACAGTTATCAATCAAATTGCTGTCCTGCGTCAAATTGCTCGACAGCACCTGCTCCTCGCTGTTTCCACGGTTCGAACCAAACAGACTGTTGTACTGACTGCTGCCCCGATTCGACTGAAACGACGTCTTCCGACCGTTTACGCCACCCATAGGCGTATCCAACCCCCGCAAAAAGTCTGGCGCCGGGACATGTTCAGGACTCGGCGTCGTTGGCGATGCAACACCCGACAGTCCCAGCCCCAACCCCAGCCCCAACCCCACATCAGCAACCAACGGTGGCGTTGAAAGCAAATCGCTCGTAGTCGTAGTCGTTGCAGGCGCTCCTCCACCACCAAAACTCAAGCCAAGTCCTCCCCCGATCGCCCATTCGTCGCTCAATCCATGCTTATCTCGCTCCATCCGGTAGCTCTTGATACTGAACCGTGATAACTTCTTCAGTTCCGGAGTCGCAGGCTTACTATTTGTGGCGCCGCTCAAATAATCCAGCGGCCCAATCCCTTCACTAAACGACTCAGGCATCTCCTGCGGCTGTTGTTGCTGTTGTTGTTCCTTCTGAGGGTTCGGCGAGCTAGGAATAGACAGTGCCATCCCCAGATGATCCTCCGTTGCCTCTGCCAGTGCGAGCGTCGCCATCCGTGAATCACTCAATGACGAGAATCCTCCAAACGAAGTCTTCAATCCTGGCCTCTGTGATGCCGGATTCTCCACTGCCGCAATCGTCACCTTCGCACGTAAATGACTCTCGACCGACTCCTGAGTCTTATCCTCATGCCTCTCCAAATGATTCGTCACCTCCTGCAACCGTTCCAAAGTTGAATCGCGCCTCTCGCCCAATCCAAGCTCCTCGTGCTTCTTTCCCCGATATGACTGAGTGCGAGACGCATACGGCGAAAGGTTCGGTGTCCTGACTCTGGAGTTACCGTTGGAAAAGGTCCTCGACCTCGCAAACGTCGACAACCCGTCAATAGCCCTGCACACCGGCATCAAAGTCGACGACCGGGCCACAGAATCATTCGACCACTGGATACTCATCTGATCGCGCACCCACTCCACCATCTGACAATCGTCCTCGGCTAAACAGGTCCAGCCTGCAGCCTTGGCCATCTGTCGCGCCATATCGAGTCCCTCTATCAAGACTGCCTCGCCCTTGCGGATTGTCTCCGTGTTCCCAAAGGCGTCCTGCGCCACAGGTTGCGTCACGACCGTGACCTGAATCTGAATCGGTGCTGAAGGCTCTAGCGACTTGGTCGATGCAGTAATCTCCAGTCTAAGACTCTCATCTGTATCATCGCCCTCCTGCGATTGATGTCCGACCCTTACATTGTGTACAACCTTGTCAGACTGATAGAGCAGCACGGGCTGGAGGCTAATGTTATTATGCTCAGCCTGGGACTCATCTGATGCATTTCCTTGCTGTCCAATGTTGCTCCTCAAGAGTCGATCCAGCATAAGCGATGCCGATGTCAACAGCTGATGATACGCAGTCGTTATCTGAATTCCTATGCCACGACCTTGATGGCGAAGATGCTGCATAGTAATTGAAAACACCATCCTTGGCCACTGGGAAACATCCTCTGAGGTGACCGACGATGTGCGCCTCCTCGCCGGACCATCTCGAGATGTTGGTGGTGTTGTCGTATTATTCAGCGAGTGCATTAGAGGATGCTTATTGTTTGCAAACACAATCCCGTCCTTGCAAAACAACTGGTATCTTGCATCTAATATGTCCCCATGTCAAACAAACCAGAACAACAAATAGATTAATGATCCAAACTTTACATCACTCCCAATAAAGGGAAACAGAGGAGGGGGGGGAAGAGGGAATGTGGTTTGTTATTGAAAATTCCTTATCTGTTTTTGCATACCTTTGAGCCCCTTGGTGACCTTAACTTCGAGACCGACAGTCCGTGCCGGCGTAAGCGATGCAGTGTTAATTGTCAGGTTGCTTTGATGAAAATGATCGCTTTTGAAAGAGCTAAAGCGCCTCACAGTCTGTTTGGAGGGTGAGGCCGCGGCAGGCTGGGGTACGACTGGTTTATCGATCAAGATCTTGGTTGCGCAGAGACTCGAGACAATACAGAGGTTGGTCGGGAGCAATGATAAATCTATGGGTCTTGCCTAATCATTTGCCCAGTCGAGTGACGAAACAAATCATGTTAGCTGAAAGTAAGGTAGTAAGGCATGAATGTTTTATAATCGATAAGGTAGAGCAGAAGATAAGCGGTGCCCCTGTCGCTGTCGTACCTTGCTGAACGTGACATCAGTTTCGCGTGGTACAGTGCTGTTGTTGGTCGCTACCGATATTGCGGGCACAGGTACAGCCCTCAAGGCCTCCCGGGTCCACAATCGCTGTGCCTCAGCGCCCTAAAAGTCAACGACAACAAAGAAGTAAAGACAAAGACAAAACAGGTGTCAGCTTCAGTAAAGCTGCCCCTCTTATCCTCTTATCGTCACCTGCATTGGCGAAATGAAAATTTTCCCAATGAATGGAATGCATGATCAAACAAAACTCAGGGCGAAGGACGCACCAATATCCTTTGGATCCACTGCACGACCCTCCGCATGACGCCTGATCGAATGTCGTCCTCCATGACAACCAAGACTGTACTATTTGGATGCTGCTGGGCCAGTCGGCATGCTGATTCGAGTGTCTGTAGTTTTAGAACAAATGGACAGCATGTATCAGCGCCTTCATACATTAAGACATTTTCGCAGCAATGCTAATTGCTCTCCTTATTCATTGCTCGGATAGGCCCATATACATCCATGCCGACCCCTTTCCTTTACACCTGAAAAAACATGCATATGTGCTTGTGTGTCTGTGTTGCTTACCTCGTATCCTTCTAGGACCAAAGAGTCATTTTGCGATCCGTGCAGTGCAGCAGGAGCGAGTGAGTAACAAGGAACCAAATCAACAAACACGTTCTGTTTTTGGTCCGTGGGATCCCATTTCATGGCAGACAGAACATAACTCCACGTGATAATACAAAAAATACATACCTCCGACCACTACATGGTCCCATATCCGATAATCCGGATGGGCCCTGATCCCCTCGACTGTCTTCACTGGGATGACTTGCACAGGAGAAGTAGACGAAGACGACGTGTTGTTGTTGCTGTTGGTCGTCATTTGACTCGATCCGCCAGCTTTTAGGCCGATTGTTTCGGGAACGCTTTGCCTACACGGTCGCTGTTCTTGTTGCTGCTGTTGTTGTTGACGCTTCTGTTGCAGCTGCTGTAGCGCATGATGTTCTTCAGCGGTGTTGGGCAAGGAAGAAGAAGACGACGATGACAACGCTGGGGATGAGCTGACATGAGGTTGTGAGCTTGAGATGACTGGCTCTGTTGTCGTTGTCAAGAGTCGTCCCACTTGTTCAGGAGAGATGAATTCTGGCAGGACGATGGTCGAGTGTTCATTTTTGCTGTCGGTGTTGCCGATGCCATGTTTTCTGCTCCTGCGACTCCTGTAATGGTTGTGTCTGTAGTTGTAGTAGTAGGAAGAGTATCCGAGAACAGATAAGCACAGGGCAGCGAGGGTCGAGGGAGTGAGTGTGGAGGAAGACCAGGCCTCGGACAGAGCCCATACCGTCGAGGACAAGGCGATCAGGACGGGAAAGATGAGGAGACGATCGAGTGATAGATGGCTTTGTAAACCCATCGGGGGTTGATTTAAGGAAAGAAAGGTGTAGGAGGGTAGGAGGGTTGGAGCGAGGAAGAGAAGAAGGGAAGAAGAGGGTATGGAGGTAAAGGTGACGATGGAGGTAAAGGGTGAAGGTGAAGATGGAGGTATAGGTATAAGGGTACAAACAAAGACAAAGAAGAGAAAGGGGAACAAATTTCCCAAGGTGTGAGGGGATGGATGGTTAAAAAAAAAAGGAGAGACTAAACCATAAACACAAAAAGGCCCCTGTCTCCGACTGCTGCCCCTTCGCCCGACCGTTACAGACACGCACACGCACACGCAGTGTAGAGGATATGTGGATGTCTCCGCTTAAAAGAAGGAGCACTCTGTGGAACGATGCAGATAGAGCCAATCTATATAGATCTATAGATGATTCAACTATCGATTGATTGTGGAGTTGGAAAGTATCCAATGCCGCTGTTGGATACGCCCTTTCTGCTGAGGAAAGCGAAGAGGGACTGCAGAGGAATGAGGAATGAGAACGTGAGGAAAGAGGAGAGCGAGGAGACCGATGAGCCCGATGAGACTGATGACACTGATGGAGTTGGTGGCGAAAGAGGGTTTTATTTCCCGGTGACTATGTTTTGTTTGTTTTTTCCTTATCATAGTTGGTGGCGATCACCACCCTCGTAGTTCTGGTTCTGGTTCTGGCTTTGGGTCTGGTGGTGATCCGGATGCCGGAACGTGAATCCGACAAACGCCCCCTTCCACGGATCCTGCATCCTCAGAAGCTGTGGCAACGATTCATTGCTCACACTCTGTCTCCTGCTTAGCACTGGCCGATCAGGATCCGCCGCCAAGGTTTCATTGCTGCCGTAGTCGCTTCCTAACATTCCTCGACCTCGGCCTATTGAGGCTGCGGCTGCGGTGGCTGCCTCGGCTCCTTGGACCTGAGCCTGACGCAGCAGCACGTCCTCGTACCCGACCATGTCCTCTGGATTTGAAAAGTCATCAAAGTAGCTCGTGTCCATCGGTGTTGAAACTGCTGGTACGAACGAAGCAGGCTACACAGACCACGAGCCAAGATATAATTAAATAAAATTAAATAAATGGATCAGCTGCGGAGACCTGCTTTGACTAGCGAAGGTGAATAAAGACGAGAGAAGGATGGGGAGGGTGGAGGCCGTTACCATGGATCGTAGGTTGTCCCAGTCAAGTCCTGCCAGCCAAGGGTGGTTCTTCACCTGCCGCAGCGTCGTCATCCGCTCCGCCCTATCCGTAATCAAGCTATTTACAAAAACAAGCCCAAGAAGTGTTTTTAAAAGTCAGTAACACCACTGCCGCCAGTTCATACCCTTTGCCACCAATTTCATACAGCTTACCTAGTGATAAGACCCCAGGCCTCATCCGTCACGTTAAACTCAAGATTCTCCTGCGTGTCATACACAGGCCTCTGCAGCACCCTTTGCCAATGCCATACATTCACGCATGTCTGTCTCGTATCTTCCGCCTGGAATGGACTGTACCCGCACAGGAACTCAAACAGGATGCATCCCAGTGACCAATAATCCACCCCATAGTCGTAACCCTTACTAGCCAGGATCTCGGGGGCCATATAATCTGCGGACCCGACGATCGAATACGCCCGTCGGATCCCTTCGTTCTTGTATTCTGGAGGAGTAGGGTGCGTATCGGATTGCAGGGGTTGGCGCTGTTGTTGAGGTGCGCCAATGCCAGTGGCTGTAGTGGTGGAATGCAAATCCAGTAGGCTGTTGCCGACGAGTGGCGGCAAGTTCGAACTGGACCCATTCCCCCAGACCATATGCGATGGTGATCTATGCAGTATCCTATTTAAATTCACAAAGCTCCCATTCGCGCCTCTCATCGCGCCATCCGACTCACCCTTCCCACTACCACCACCACCACCACCACCGTCCTGCAAATACTGTTGCTGATGCTGGTTCACCATAAACAGCGACGACCCATCACTCCCGCGTCTCAACAGCGGCGCCGCCGGTTCCATACTATCCTTCACCTCCCTCAACTTCTGCTTCATCGCCTCAATCCGTCCCTCCGCCAACTGCCCCTTCGACAATCCAAAGTCCGTCAACTTTATATGCCCTGTCGAATCAATCAAAAAGTTCTCCGGCTTCAGATCCCGATGGATATATCCCTGCTGGTGCAACGCATCAATCGCCATCACCATCTCGGCAAAATATAACCTCGTATCTTCTTCGCGAAGAACCCCGCGCGCACTAAGCATGGTTCGGATGTCCCCGCCTTGAACGAACTCCATGGCGAGATAGACAAAGTCCGGATCCTGAAAGGAATAGAGAAGTTTGACGTGCCATTCGGATCGGGTCGAGGTGAGGACATCTCGTTCGGTGAGGATATGTTGGACCTCCTCCTGGAGATGAAGATGCTTCTTCGACATGCGCTTGAGAGCGCAGAGCTCATCTGTGTCGACTTTTCGGGCAAGGAAAACTTCGCCGAATCCGCCTTGGCCCACTTGTGTGAGAATTTGGAATTGGACCGCTTGGGTCGGTGTACGGCGTTGGCGTAGGGCCTTGCGTTCCTGCGTGCGGAAATCCCTCCATCTTTGCTCGGATTCTTCAAAAGACAGCTGGTTTTGTTTTTTATTGTTATTGACGTTATTGTTATTGTCGTTATTGTTATTGTTAGGGAGTAGAGAGGCCAAAGAATAAGCTGTTAGGTTTCTGAAAGGGTGTCCGCAATTCATAAAAGAAGAAAGAAAGAAGAAAAAAGTATTACATTTTGCCAAGCGAGATCTTTCTTGAATGCATGCAGACGCTCTTGCCGGCTCTTGAGATAGCTGAGTAGATCAATATAGTGGTCCAAAAAGTCTATCACATAAAAAAAAAACCAGCAGCATCGAGGTCAGACACACATGTCTTTTAAAACGTTCAACAACGGACCACGCGGAACGGTCAACTTACAAACATGTGTACTCTGACACTTTCGTACAGTCGCCGGTGCAGGCGAAGTACACCTGCTCTCTTCCTGCAGTTGGCTCGCGGCCTCCAATCCGACATCCATGCTCCCTGCCACTACGCTCTCCAAGAATATGCAAGAGCCCAGCACGGGCGTCTGAAGGGATGCGACCTTTTTTTTCTGTCCGTGCGCTTCCCGACTTTGTCTCTCAACGTCATAGTAGTTACCTATGTTCCTCCCGGCTGCTGCTGTTACTGCTGCTGTTGCTACTACGTCAACCTGCCGGTGACCCCGTTCCAGTCGTCCATTTATGTCCTGTTCTGTTCTTAATGAAAGAGCTAAGGGTGGTGATTCCGATCGCAATCGACCTAATCTCTCTCCCCTCACGGCAATAATAGTCGAACCTGAGGTCAACGACGCAGGTTCTGTAATAGACATCGATAACGGCGTCGCTTCAGACATGGACCTGGCCTTTGTACTGGCTCCACTGCAGTCTATAAACCCCTTTGTCTGTTCCTGCTTCCGAACTTCTTGTTCGCTGCCACGATTGGACGTCCTATTGAGAACCCACTGCGACGAGTGCTTTGAGGATACGGATTGAATGGATGATGGATGCACTGGGTGGTCCGTCTTCTTGTTCGGTGGCGGTGATATTGCTATTGCCCGTCGTGTTATTTGCTGCCTCTTGTGAGCTGACACTGGCACGGGTATCAATGAGGGAGCCATTAAGATCGTTGATTCGTTCGTTGGCTAAATGCAATTAGGTTTCTTTCTCCAGCAACGTGTTTGAGCGCACGGACGGTGATAGGAACAAGGGCACAAGTGTGATGAGTAAAAAAAGACATAAGCTGATGGAGAAGAGGTGAATGAGAATGAGGAAGGAGTAATGAATGAGTGCAATAAGCGACGACTAATTGAAGGCAGCTACTTCCCTTGCACGTTTAGCTCTCTCCAGGATAGACCGGAGACAAGAATCTATCCTTGCGTTCAATGTAATGGCTCACAATGGATCGCTTTCAGTACTTCCTGCACAGCATGCGCTGATGTCTTTTTTTTTAATGCCTGCAATTGGATATTTCATTTTTTCTAACAAGTACATGATCCTTTAACGCGCTTCGATCTTGTTCCCATTGACCCTTGTCCACCCTGAGTGATCCGCTCTTCCTTCTCTAAACGTTTACCATCCCATTATGCCGCCGATTCCGATCCATCGCCTTCTCCCTCGTGCTCCCGTTGTTCATCTAGTCCAAGCTCCAGCTCCACTTCCTCATCGTCTTGCGCATGCGGTGCCTGAACCTCTACATCCTCAAACACGATAACGTCTGTGGCACCAGGGGTCTCATAGGTCGAGTCCAGGCCCTCAAGCTCATCCTCCACCTCATGATCCGCACCAGAACCCTGCTGCACCGTCTCTTCCTGTGTATGATGATCTTCCTCCTGCTGTTCCTCCTTCTGTGCTGGTTCAGCACCTGCAGTCTCTGCCGTTGCTACATCAACATTAGCATTGGCCGCTTCGTCCTCCATCTCTCCTTCCTCATAGTCAAGGAACTGTTCTGGTGCGGCCAACTCCTCTTGGGCATTAGATGACGATGGAGCCTCGTCTGGAAGTTCAGTAATAACCACACTACTGCTGCCACCGGTACTGCTAGGACGCACTCTCTTGACTGGTGGCGCATCATCAACCTCCATTGACATGTTCTCGTGCGAAGGCTCAGGCGTCGAAACATCCTCCTCCACATCTGTTGGGCCAGGCGTTGACACAATCGTGATGCTCTCTTGAACAGTCTCTGTCGTCTCAAGTCGGCGCTTCTGTCCATGGGGAGAAGTCTTGGCCGTAGGTTCAGCTGCAGCAGACGTTGGGGGCGTGGTCGTCACCGTGACATCTGGAGTACTCGCAGGAGCCGATCCAGGTTGGGCCTCAGTTGAATCTGTTGTGCTGATCACCCGCCTCCGCTGAATGGTGACGGTGCCAGATTTCGTTTCTGAAGCAGCCGGCACACTCGTACTCGTCTCCTGTGTCGATGTAGTAGCACTCACGACAACAGGTAGCTGTCGCTGACGTTTAATGACCATAGGCGGTGTCTTTGAGTCTGGAGTCACGATCACTGATGTAGGACCCATAGAGGGACTTCCTGTCACAGATCCTCCCTCGACAGCCGTGGCATCGAGCGACGGGGATGTGCTCTGTGGATGGTTGAGGTCTCCAGGCAGCTCCTCCTCTCTACGGCGCTTGATCAACAAACGTGATGGCTGTACTGATGCTGGCGTCGACGCAGGTGCACTAGTGGGAACCGGTGCGGACGTCGCAGTTACGGTCGCAGCAGTTTGAGGAGTTACCGCCTGTGCACTGGCAGGTGCAGCCGTACTGGTAGCCGTGACGGCCGAGGGTTGTACTGCAGGAGATGTTCCAGTGGCTGTGGCTGCGGCGGCGGCCACACGAGCTCCAAGCGGCGGCCTCAAACGGGAATGGCCAGCAGCGGGTCTTGGGTGGTGTCCGTGCGCATTCGTAGCAGCATGACCAGGACGAGGGGCAGCACCGCTCAAGTTGCGTGCTGCAGGACCTGCCTCACTCGGGGAACCTGGGGCACCTGGAGTTGTCCTGACAACCCGAACAGGATTAGCTGGTCGAGCTGGTCGAGCTGGAGTTGTGGCTGCGGCCTGCGGTCTGAATGTTGGTGCTGATACTGAGAGCGCCCCTGTAGGAGCTGGGGCCCTTGTTTGTACCTCAGTGGATGCATTAGCGGGCCTGGTGTCATTACTTCCAGTCGTGCCCACGGTCACACCGGCGCCTGCTAAGAGATCCTTCAGGTTCTGAATCTCCCTTTCTTTCGTCTGGACCTTCAGCTCCTGGCGCATCTTATGAATTTGCTCCATGGTTTCAACGTGCTGCTTGTGCTTCTGGGCTAACTCCGCTGCCACCTTTTGTTTCTCCTCCTCTATCCTGGCCTCGACCTCAGCAGCTGTCATTGAGCCAGGGGACGTGGCTTGAGTGGCAGTCTGTGCTGCATACTTCTTCTCCAACTCCTCCGTTCTCGACTTCACAGCGGCATCAATGGCAGCCTGCGTATCTGCGGAGGCGGCGCCATTCTCGCTGTTCTGACTCGGGGGATTGGCTGTCAACTCTCGCTATTAGCATAAAAATATAAAAAAAAACTTGAAATTAAATCATGGCCCTACCAACTCGAACGACGGAGTGCTACATATCATACTGATAGTTACTATTGTAGTGGACAGCAATTTGTTCCGTTGGGCGGTCTTGGTCGCCTTGACCTATCCATACAAGGAATATATGAAAGAAAGACATGGTGAGTATCCCATGAAAGTATAGTGATGAGCTAGAGCAGCCAGCCTTTTGCTCCTTTGAGTCACTTACCCTCAAAGACTCGTAATTCTTCTCCATGTTTGCCATGGTTTCTTTCAGGCCCTTGATCTCGGCCTCGAGCTTCTCTTTGGCCTGCAAGGCGGCTTCCAAAGACTTCTGGAGGTCCTCGACCTGTGACGCTTTATTGCTGGAATCCTGATAGCTCTTTTCCAATTCCGAGACCTTGGGTCGCAATGTGGCGAGCTCTCTCTGCATTTCCTCCACTTTGGCTGCTTCATCGCTATGCTTCTTCCTCCAAGCCATGGCATGACCACTAACAAGCTTGATCTTTGTATTCGTCTCGTCGTACTTGGCTTGAAGGGCGTCATGCTCAGCCTTCAACGTCGTCAACTTCTGTCCGGCCTCAGTCAGCTCAACCTTGTATTTCTCCACGGCATCCTTGAGCTCCTGGAATTCAGTAGGGTCGATGCGGTCGTGCTTGGCCATGATCTCCACTGTCCTTGTCCTCCAACGATCTCGGTCCTCGCCCACTTGCTTGAGCTCCTCCTTGCTGAACTCGAGATCGGCCTTCATCTGCCTGACTTGTTCGTTCAGAGGGTCTAGCTTCATTTGGAGCGCACGCTGGGATCCCTCCAGCGAGGCGACGCGCCTCTGCAGCCTCTCATTCTCGGATCGGAGTGTTGTATTGCTTTCGCGCAACAGGTTCATCTGGTTGATCTTCTCCAGAAGCTGCTCATGTTGCTGCTTCGAGACCATAATCTCCTGATGTTTGTTTCGCTGCTCCGTAAGCAAGGCGCGAGTCTCATCTAAGGATCGGTTGGTCTGTTCGAGTTGCTGCTTGAGTCGTCGAGATTCCTGCAGGTTGAGCTCGTGCTGGCACTCGAGGATCTCCTTCTCGCGGCGCACGAATCGGATAACATCGCGCAGTTCGGCCAATTGGTTCTCAGGACTGCTCTTAGTTACTCCATCGGCACCCTCAGACGGCATTCCATCCGTGCCTTCAGCCCCCGAGAGCGGGGCGTTAGCGCGTTGCTGGATTGTCAATGCCTGAGCACTGACATCCTCCAAGTGACGATGCAATTTGTCGTTCTGTTCCTTGAGTTCAGAGCATCGCTTCTCGACCTCTGCCAATGTCTTTTGTAGTGTAGACTTTTGACTTTCCCATGAAGCTTCCGCCTCCTTGAGGCTTGCAAGCGCTCCTTCGGACTGCGCCTTGTATTTGCCGAGTTCCAGGCTCTGCGTTTGGTGCTGCGTCTTTAGCTGGGTCAAGGCCTCGATGTCCCTGGCATGATTCACTAGCTCACGCTCGTAGTTCTCATGTGCCTCCTTCGTCTGCTGGGCTTGAAGGTGGAGATCCCGACGGTATCGGTGTTCCTTGGCGTTCATCTGGATCTCAATGTTTTCCAGGCTACGGAGCTTGACCTCAATCTCCTCTTTCTCCTTCCTCCAGGCTGAGCGCTCCTGGTCAGCCTTGTTTTGCATGTCGAGTAGACTGGATGCCGCACTCTGAGCACGCTCCTCAGCATTCGCAAGCTTGGTCTCGAGTGACTTGATGGCCTGAGTGCTATCCTCGATTGCCCGATCGTGCTCCCTCTTGAACTCCTCGAATGTGGCAGTAATCTCGGCGAGTCGATCTTCATTCGTCTGACTGATGGACTGGAACTGGGCAAGGTGTTCCCGACCAGCATCCAGTTCTGCTTGCTTACGAGCGAGCTCATTGTGGAGCTGCACTAGCTGAGCTTGCAACTGCTCCTCGTGCGTTCCCTCGGATGAGTTTACACCTGTAGGCTTGTTCTGGTAGTTCGCCAACTGCTCCTCGCGGTTCTTGACCTGTTTCGTGAGATCTTCGACTTTGGCAGTCGTGTGCTCCAGCGAAGTCTTTGCTGCAATGAGGGCTTCTCTCGAGGTTTGATACTCGGCTTGCAAAGTGTCAATCCTGGCCTGCCACTCCTTTGTTTCAACTTCCTTGCGATCGCGCAAGCGGTTGCTGGTCTCGACCTCCTCCTTCAGCTTCTCCTTTAGTGTTTCGACCTCCTGTTCCTTGTTGGTAACGCTATTCTCCAAACGACGTTTCGTCTGCTCGTTGCCCTTCTCTAGCTCGTTCGTCATGTTCTGGACAGTCTGCAGGAGCTGGTTCAAATGGCCCTTCTCCTGCACCAGCGCCTGGTTCTCTTCCAAAAGCCTAGTCTCGAAGGATTTCCACAACACCTTCTCGGTCTTCAAGTTGTTGATCTCGGTTGTGAGTCTTACTGCCGAATCCCGCTCAGCATAAAGATCCGATGACAGCCTCTGATTGGCGATTTCATGACGGGTTGCGGTCTCCTGCAGCGATGTACATCTCTTCCTGAGCTCCTTCAACTCGCTCGACAGGTGATCGCTGTTGTCAAGCACATGTTGGTAGCGCTCGCTCATAACCTCGATCTCGGTCTTTGCACGGGCGAGCTGAATTCGGAGGTCGGAGCAATCTGCCTGTGTCTGCTGGAGCTGGTCCTTCAGATGTCTATTATCGACAGTGGTCTCGCTGCGATAGGCATCGAACGTCTTTTGGAGATCTGCCAGCAGCTTGGCATATTCGGATGCCTCGGAATTAATAACGACATCTCCTGTTGGCTGACCTGACTGGCTTGGAGTGGATGGTGCTGTGCCCTCTGGAGTACCGGGTGTGGATGAAAGGTTGCGAATGTTGGAAGTCTTGACAATTCGACGCATCATATCGAGCTCCTGCTTGTAAGTAGCGATCTGTAATTCCTTGGCTCCAACCTCCTCACGCATGCTTTCAATAAGACGTTCGGCCTCCTCGATCACATCCTGCTCCTCCTTCTTCTTGACCTGCGCCTCTGTACCCTCCGCTGCTTCGCGTTCCAGAGTGAATTGACGAGCAATCTGTCGAAGTTGCTTGTTCTGTTGTTGCAGCTCTTGGACATTCGAGAACAGAATAAAGTGATCGTCGAACACTTTTTCAGTTTCAGTTGTGGATTCTGTAACAACAGAGTTTGTCGAGGCAGGCGCGAGAGACTGGGGTGCGTTGGGAGCCCTCAGTCTCCAGAGCAGATTCTGAACTTGACGGTCAAGGTCCTGGTTCTCCTTGTGCAATGTATCTCGCTCCTTGACCACGCCATCCAGCTGTGCCAACGCCTCACGCGCTCCGAATGCAAGCTGCTCCTTCTCCTGCGATGCTGCCTCGAGTTGAGCAGCCAATTCTTCTGTGTGCTTCTGAAGACGCTGGTATTCAAGTTGCTGGTCGCGAATAAGTGGGGCCTATTGATGTTATGGATATCAGGCATGGTAAGAATATATTGCTCTTAAATTGAGCACCTCAGTAGAAACTTCGTACTATTGACAATACGCACCCCCTCGGACAATTCCTTAACAATGGTGTTCATAGTATCGTTAAGCTGAGCGTTATCCAGCTTGAGCTGAGCATGTTCTGCTTGCAGCTCCATGTACCGAGAATACTAAGTGGGATATAAATGAAAATGATCAGTATTCAAAAATAGGGACCCTTGTAACAATGCTCCACATTATAGATTAGATATCCACTTACAACTTGAGTGAGCGATAGACCATTCTTTTGCAAGCGGGCAGCTATCACAGCCGTCGGAGACAATACGCCCAACTATTTGAATGTAATTCATTCACTCAGGCATTAGTACTGTACTTCTTAGGATCGCACAATGAGTATAGAATCACTTCCAGACTACTTACGCGACCAAGATTGAACTCTGAGTTTCCGGAGGTGTCGATCAATCCAGCCTTGTGAAGAAGCTCATCTGTGCGCTTTTGCTCCTCCTTCAGTTTCTCGATCTCTACTGTTGATTCTTCGAGTCTGATCTGCAGCTGAAGTTTTTCCTCGGTAATTTCGTTCATGGTCTCCCGGTAATCTGATTCCTTGGTTGAAAGCGTTCTTTGCATCTCATCGAGTGTATCTATATTGCGTCGCAATGCGCATGACAATTAGTCACGATCCAAAACAAAGTACATACGACAATTTTCAAAGTTGTTCAGGTGGCCTCAACCTCTTACCTTCCAAATCAGCGATCCGACCCTTGGTATCAGATGCTGCTCGTTCCCAAAGCTCGCCCAATCGTCGCTGGGTCTCCATCTCGACCCTAAACTGCTCCTCCTGCACGACGCTCTGGTCCTGCAAGTCCTTGTTCTTCTGTGCTACCTCTTCAAGCTTGCCCTGCAACTCCTTGACGCGGTGTTGAAGCGTGGTGTTTGATTGAGTGGCGGTCGATGCCTCCAAGCGTGCCTTGTCAAGATCTCCCTGAAGTTGTAAAATCTGTGTAGCCTTGTCGTTACGATAAGTGTTGAGCTCTTCTGACTTAGCCTTCAGCTCCGAATTCGTCCAGTCCATGCGCTGCTTCATCATTTCCAGTTCCTGCTCAATCGCCTGCTTCTGGAGCTGCTCATCGGCAAAATAAAAAGAAAATGTTATTAATTTTCGGATCCAACTTCAAGATAATTGCACCATGTCATCGCAAACAAGGTGGTACTGTAAACTGGACAAACCTTTTGTGTCATCTCTGCGGCCTTGGCCTCACGCAGCTCAGATTCAGACTTGGCGTGCTCGATCTTCATTGCCAGGTACTTGTTCGACAAGTTCTGGTAGTCCTCGTTTGTCTGGTTCGCTTCATTGATCTTGCGCTCAAGTGTGCTGAGATGGTCCCTCTTCTCAGACTCTAACGATTCGATCCTTGACTTAAGCGCCTCCAGCTCGACGTGTGTGTGTAATGACCCGCTCTGTTGATTCGATAGCTTTGCTTCCAACTCGGTCGCCTTGGCAACTGATGAAATCAAAAGTGTTGATGCATGTTAAAAAAATAAACGTGAACGGCTACCAGAGAAGAACAGTAGTCGTAAAGAGCGTTACGAACCTGCTTCTTGCGCCTCCTTTGTTGCTGCATCGAGTTTTCCTCGCATCCCGCTCAGTTGCGTCTTATAAGTGTTGAGCCTTGATTCCGAGAGCTGAAGACGTTGCTCTACAAAGGAAACCAGACCATCGGTCGTTAGAAAGTGGATCCCTAAATAACGTGGACTTGAAAATCCAAGTAAGAGAACAGGTCTTACCAAAGTTAATCTTCTCAGTCGCGAGGGTAGCTTTCGCCTCCTCTGCCTGAGCCTTCCATGACTGCTCCGCAGCATTTTGTATCGCCTTCTGGTCTAGCTGCCGAACGAGCGTGTTGATCGCAGACGGCGCCTGGCTCTGATCTTGGAGTTGTTCAAGAAGACGCGACAGGTCCTCGACATCAAGGGACAGGAGCTTGGAGATGCGTATCCTCTGCTGATCGTTGACCGCCACGATATATGCGATTCCCTCCATGGCTCGTGTTGGCCCTGTGGTATTTGTATTTGGACCGTCTCTCTCGCTATCCTTTACTAACTGATTGTCCCTGTGGAGATAAAGGGAGTGTTGGCGTCAGTCAGTTTCTGGTTTCTCGCAGAACGCGCGTAAATAGTAGCTGTGCCGACCAATGAAGAGTGCGAATTCTAGAGCGTGCTGTTGGAAATGAGATAAAGAAGATGGATTGCACGTCCTACCTCGCGCTAGATGGGTGATGATGCGGTTGTTCGTTAAGTGAAGGGGTAACAAGAAGGAAGCATGGAGACAGAATCAATTTACTGTGGATCTTCTGAAGGCTGACTATAGCACTATGAAATCTACAATCACGTCACCTAAATCGTAAAAATCGTTGCTATTATCGGCATTTGGGTGTGTGTGACCTGACACACAAAAATTAAAGTTCTTTAGCCATCTTGGTAGGGCGTTTCCTTGATGTTGGGGTTGCGGGAGACGATCGTTTCTTGCGAGCACTCGTGCTCCCAGTGGACTTGCTGGTTCCATCAACTGCCCCTTGATCGGATGTCGATGGTTCGATCCAGGGATACCTTCCATCTGCTGTTTTGGGCTGCAAGTAAGAGGTCTTTTCTGCTCCAAAAGGTGCCCTTGGACGATATTGGACATGTTTTGCGCCGCCATAACATCTCTGTGATAATACTTGCCACAGTGGGGGCAGAAGAGCTGGCGTATGGTCACCTAGGCCACAAACTCCTCACAGTTCGGGCATTTTTTTGAAGTATAGTACTCTTCAATACCAACAACAACGTATCCGAGGGAGCGCGCCTATGTATAAAATTAAGAAAAAAATGTTACTCATTTGCGGTCGGTTTTTCGAAGGTGTTATAGATGATAAAAATAAATATTTTGCCTACCAGAGGGATGAAGTAAGACAAAAACGTCCCATGCAGAGATGATAGCCGCTTCGAGCTTCTGAAATCACCCAGGCCCACACCAATCAATACTGGACTCTTGCAACGTTCGCCAATGCTCCCACCAACGATCTTGAGTAAACTGTTGGCAATGGCCTGGTATTCGATGTGTTTGGCACGCTCCATGTCCCACGTGTTTTTCTTGAATCGATTGTTGTTCCCATTGTAAAACTCCATCAGTTGGTCCTCAACTTGTTCCAGTCTTGCGACATAGTTGGTTACCCCAGCCTCTGGACCTCGAAGAGGAGGAAGTAGGGACTCGATTCGCTCAATGGACTGTGATTGGCCCTCAGGAACCACCTTACTCGCTTCCTGGAACCATCGCCGGTATCGAAATGTGGGCTGCATTACCGCCTTTTGGTTTACGGCAAGATTATGATGAGGCGACTTGTTGTGGTGTGCCGCTGAAGATGGTGATTGTGTCGAGTCCTGCACTGGCGGTGGTGCCATTGGTGTTGTAGGAGACGCAATAGTGGACGGGGCTTCAAAGGTTGATACAGCACCAAGCACTGGATCCTTGCCCTTGCTTGATTGTGGTAGATGTGCGTAGGCGCCTACTACAAAAGCCTGACCGGCATCGAGGGTGAGTGTCTTGATGTCACTGGGATCGACATCTGGCCAAAGTTGTGCTATGTCCTCCTTGCTTCCAAGGACGTTTCGAATTTCAGTCAGGTGGTCGCCGGTTCCATGGAGTGTCGTAGTCAATCGTCGTGGCAATCGATCTTGAGGAAGCCGTCTCCACTTGAATGACAGAAGCTCTCTGCGCTTAAAATATAATAGCTGTAGATGGAAGCCATCGGTCCGCACTGTCCCCCTTGGGACATACTTCTTGATGAGATAAGTTTCCGGTCGGAAGTCCTTGCTGTCCAACATATGAAGATCGGTCTCGAGTTCCTCAAGGTTTAGCAACTCGATTGCCCCACGATGCCCTGCTTTTCGCCGCTGGCGGCTGGTCAGGCCCTTGAGACCGATATCAGCCAGGAATTTTTTGATGAGAATCCCAGGTTCCATATTGCCTATATGCTCCTGGGCATCTGCAATAGAAGTGCAGATGGTACCGACCAGTTCCTGAACCTGAGCTCTCAAAACCCCTCCACGACTGAAAAAGAACCCAACAAGGTTACGCTCCGTAAAACTCACAAACGGTTGCCTTGAACTTGTTATGGGAATGATCCTTCGAGGGTTTGGACTGATTCTGTTAAGGGCAAGGAAGTTCTCAACAGCAGATACTTCCCCCTGAATCTCCACATCAACGTCGGAACCCAAGAGACCCTTTTCCTTTCTTGCCATGAGCTACAATCCAAGAGATAGAAAATAATAAGTAAGAATAATTACCTTTGTTTGCTGTTGGCTTGATGCATATTGAACTGACTAGCAGTTTGCAACCCTTACCTTTTTGTACAGATCGCAGGAACCATTCTTGTACATCTTCTTGAGTTCGACCCTGAGTTGGGTGGAGACGGATGCTACCAGTTCCGATGGTGTAAAGACTGCTTTATGCTTGCAGCCATCAGATGCCGGCGGTGGTGGTGTGTACAGCTGGAGATGAATGAGTCGACCAATAAATTCATTGACTGTCGAGCCAGTACCAGCATTTCTTGGGCGGTTTCCAGAGTATATGGATGTCAGGAAACTCAACAGGAAAGAGGACTGAGCAGAGCCTCCGCCACCCTTTGGCTTGTCGTCCAAATCGTCCTCGCTGTCCCCATCCTCCTCCTCCGTCTCTTCATTCTCCTCATCCTTGACATCATTCATGGATACTCGAGGATAGAACAGATCCATAAATTGACGATCAATGGGTCCTAGTCCATGCTTGTTGATGTAGTCGACAAACTTTCCGATCACTTGCTGGCCTTTCCGCTTTACTCGGGCTGCTTCCTGCACCAGATCTCGGATGCAATGTATGACCTCTTGCTGGAGAACACCATTGTTTGGTACTGCTCGCTTGACGTTCGCGGCCAGAGTACCAACTTTAAGGGACGAGGTGGGATGATGGTAAGCCAAGTGGCGCATGACTGCCAGCTTCCTGGTATTTGCAGTCGAGGTAGCGAGGGTCTTGATCTTGAACTTGGGCTTGGGCTTGACCTTGGGTTTGGCTTTACTGTCCAGGGTTGAGTCTTCAGGAGAGTCGGTCCATTCCTTGTATGGTTTAAACTTATAAACCTTCATCTTGTCTGGCGGTGGGCGCTGGGTTGATCCTGTCCTCATCTTGAAGGAGTACCTTTGACGATTTTTTGGGATATTTGCCCTCGCTAATGGTGGGTGTCTCTCTAGTTGCTGAGACGACGTTGAGGAGACAGTTGACTGGTCCTGCACATCTGAATGAAGCTCTTGTGATGGCAATGATCCCAAGTGACCAGAGACACGTTTCAGCACAGCAGGCGACTCCACAGTCTTGAACCTGATCGCCGCATGAGAGTGGTGCAGTCGTATAATGGGCACCTCGAAAGGACTATAAACATCAAAAAAATAAGGCAGAGATGAGATGAATGAAGGAGTGAATGCAAAGCCATTGCTCAAAAAAAAGACCAAAACAATTTACCTCGTTTGTGAAGGGCCGTTTTCCTTTTGTTGCCTATACAGGGCACAAAGATCAAAAAACCGTCTGTGAAGATCGCCGTAGGCTGGGCTTCCAACAGAGGGGGGACTGCTGGTGACAGGAGTCTGCTTGAGATATACGAAAACTTTGATGGCCACTTCAAATGTCTTTTCCTCGTTATTACGGGCAGCAGCATTCTTGGATGCAACCTTGGGATCGTTCAGATACTCGGCTACTGTACCCAGGCAGGGTGTCTAAAAAGAGTGGCAAACAATATTTAGTTAGTTAAAGGTCAAAGTCTAACTCTGTCACACACACCAATATAAAATACCTTTGTCTCGGATGGCTTTGATAACAGAGTAATTGGTAGCTGCACCAAGCGAGTAGATGCTCTTGCCGTAATCGTTGCCAGATACAACTGCAAGGGCTGTGAGTTGGGCCTCTGAGAAGTCGAGAGTGCGACGGGCGTCCTTCAGATTGTATACCAAGATCAAGTTCCTGGCGATAGGACGCCATAAGGTTGAGATACTGGGGTAGGCCATCATGTCGCTATCTGCAGAAACAACAATGTCGCCTGGTTCGCAGTCCCGAGCGATCGCGACGTCGGCCTCAGTCTCACAGGTCTGTATCTTCCATCCCGCTTGGGTCATATACTCCACAAAGGACGCTCGGATGGGCAGGGACCAGTAGAATGTTGATGCCATATTTGTCTTCACATCTGTGAAGTGTCGTTTCCGGACTTTTAAATTGCGGTTGATCCTGTCTTGAAGAAAGTCCAAGGCCTCTTTGCAACGGCTTGCCGCCTTCTCTCGGGTCTTCTGTCGAGCCTGTGCGGTGTGTTCTTTCTCTTGCGCCTGGGCTCCATCCACATAGACAACAACAGTATCCTTGGAACCGAACTGCTCAATATCCTTTTCCAGGATCGCATGGGCCTTTTCTACAGTTTTGTGTATAGGCGGTACGAATGACCGAGAACCGCGAGAGCAAATCGATCCTCTTAGCGGATGTGGTTGAGGTTGTTGTTGTTCCTGATTGCTGAATGACTGTGGGCTGGTATCCCTTCTTGCAAATGAAGGGGAACCAACCCTTCAAACCCATCCCGTGAAGTCGAGTGGTGCGAGGGAAGAGTCGTGGTCGATTGTGTAGTGTGTTTGCTGGAATGAAGTAATTGAATCAGGGCAGTGAAGAGTTGAAAGAGAAAGAGGGTTGAAAGTGGAAAATCACCAAAGTTTGAAATACAAAAAGAGGAGTTAAGGTTGATGTAAGCCTTTGTCCTATAAAATAAATTGAATGCGTCCTTTGGACAGAGAACGGTCATTTGGACCTGACCATAAATATTCCCAGAGTTTAATTTAGGGCTGAAAAGTGAGGAAAGCTAGGAATTATTCCCTTACCTGCTGAGCTGGGAGAAGTCAAGGAAGTGAAGGAAGTGAAGGAATTGAAAAAAGGTTTTTATGCTGGACGCGTCATGGTCAATTTGTCCAAACCGCCAGAGAGCAAAGACGTCTGAAATCAATTTAAAAAAATTAAGCTTGTTTTATTTCATTCCTCTCTCACTTTATTCTCTTCTCATGTCCGGTCTCAAAGTCAAGGACATCTTACTCGATCCTAGCGACTTCGATCCCACCACACTATACACGCCAAACATGATTTCACATGAGAACGAAATTAAGACCTTCTGGCATCGGGAGCGAACCGCGATTCAATTTGTGCATCGCACTGAAGGAGGGTGTAATCACGGTCTCTTGAAGGGTAGCCCTGACAGTCAACTCCCGACTTTTAGACCTGTGGGTTATGGAGGCTCAGTTGGCGCACCAAAACGGAATGATTGGAGCTTTCGCTTCAGTTGCAGAAGGCACAAAAGACCAACAAAATTGACTATCACCCGCGACTCTGTTGGTGCAGCCTGTCCTGTCGAGATCAGGATGACAAAATCAGTTGGTAAAGAGGTAGTGAATGTCTCGTACAAATGGAGGCATTCTCATGACGATTCTGGCTCAGCAAGATCGAGGATTCCTTTGGGCAGAAACAAACGAACTTGGACCGCAAAGCAGGCTCGCAGCGGTATGAAATGGGCAGCAATAAAGGCATTGCTGCGTCCCAACACAAAGTCAATTATGCATGTAAGAGGCACAGCTGCATTCTGTTACAATAATTTTCATTGTTCTTGGGTTCAAACGTTCAGTGCTGACAACTCTCTTCTTGCCTGAATTGTAGCAAAGATCCCGAAAAATTAAAGGCCCTGCTGCTCCTTTGTACTACATGAAGTACAATGATGTGCGTTCTGCTGTGTACCGCGCAAGGACAGGTGGGTTTCGTAAGTCAATCAACCCCACTACAAGCGTGAAGCTCTGGATGGGGCAAATCGAGAAGGAGGGTGGAAAAGGCCATTTTGTTGATAACGTGTGCGGGATTATAAACAATTACTTTTTTGCTTGGTCCACCGAGTTCCAGTTGGAAGTGAGTTCTTGGTTAAGTTTATGCTTTGTTGAAATTCCTCCGCGCCTTTCTACTAAGGACCAAGCTCTATTATCTTCATGTACCACCTTCAAGGTTATGTCAAGTCACCATGGCATCGTCTGTATGGATTCGACGCACAAGGCCGTCAGATCATTGCTCCCTGATCCAGATAACGAGAAAGTGTTCCCATCTGCATACCTTTTCACTCTCCTTGTCCGAGATCGAGCAGCGAATATTGGCATACCAATTGCCTTCATGGTTTGCAACTCTGAATCAATGTTAGTTGTCCTGT